>NW_010361538.1:908107-908446 GCF_000414095.1 Morus notabilis
TATATATATATATATAAAAGAAAGAATGACGAAAATCCTCGACATTATTAATATATTAGAACAATTTGCCAATAGTCGATAACAGAAACAGAGAAAACAAGAGAGAGATAGAGAAAGAATGACTTTGTGAAAATGAGGCAAAAGAGTGCCTTTCTGCTAATATTGAACGATTGTATTTATATCATATTAAACTAATTCTGTGAATCTGGTTAAAGTTCAAACCATCTGCAACTTTCTAACAGAAAATCGAAACTACTACTACTAGCAATATGCCAAAGCCGAAGAGGACGCCCATCACAATCACACTTATTGTTGAAACACGTATAACATAGATTTATG
>NW_010361539.1:0-419 GCF_000414095.1 Morus notabilis
AATTCAATAGTTTTTAACATAATAATATCCTTTAACATCATACGATTTTATTTTTATTTTTTTATTCTGAAAACTTTATTTCTTTTTATTTTACATTTTATTTACTTTATCTTTTTCTCTAAATATGTTTCAATTGCTTTATTTGTATAGTTTTTTCCTGATTTAATATATGTGTGTAGCATATTAGTACAATTAAGTCAATTCTAAAATACATTTGTTTTATTTTCTTTCTTATATTTTATTTTTAACATATTATAATCATTATGTGGCAATAAATTATTTCCCTAATGTGTCATTTCTGAGCAGATTTGGTCTTTTCCTATCTCCATATTGTACTGCAACACTTGAAAATCAATCGTTTCCTACTCTATCTTCATAGCAAAGCATCATTTCTATATATAGTCTGATTTGGTTAGCTG
>NW_010361539.1:485-1236 GCF_000414095.1 Morus notabilis
TCTTTATTATTTCAATATTTATTTATGAGATTAGATACGGTTGCTATTGATAATACTAAATATATTTATTTACTTTATCTATAATAAAATATATTACTTTTACTTTATAGTATAATAGTGTAGGATACTATATATGGTTATAAACCATTAATTTCTTCTCATATTTTACTTATGGTATTATTATTACAAAATATTTATAAATATATTATTTTTATTTCTGAAATTGTATATTCGGTTTATATATGTTATATTGTTTTATATCATAATAATTTTATAATATTCATTCATTGATTAAAAAATTCTCATAAATATTTACTTATCATGTTATGTACATTTAATTTATCTTATTTGTTAGATAAAATTTTTTATGCTGTTTTGTCTAATATAGTAATCATGCTTATTCATATGCCATAATCTTTTCTAACATAAATATAAATTTTACAAAATAATTTATTAAATAAATCACAATGTATTATAATACACAGATGGAGCCGAAGAAAAAAATTAAAAAAACACCCATAAAATCTAACTACCGCGTACGTCGTATCATTTCACATATGGACGAGGATTCAACAATTGTAAATACTGATTACTCAAGTAAATTAAGTTCTGCTACAAGAGATTCATTCACACTGATCCAGAGTTGATGTGATGCAACATATGACCCAAACTGAAAACAGACATATGCTACATATGTCTGAAACTGAAAGCCAACCTATGCAACAAATCTCTGAAACTGAAAGCAGATCTT
>NW_010361539.1:1322-1832 GCF_000414095.1 Morus notabilis
AGAGAAAAAAATATTTATATAATAGTTTCACAAACTGATCTTAATTTTTTTTCTTAGGTGATACTAATATGTACATTGACTTTGGAAACTGTTCTTATATCTGCCATTATTGTGGTGCTCTTTTTTAGCTTAATGAACGAATCAAAAGAAGTAACCCACCTAAATTCAATCTTTGTTGTAGACAAGGAAAAATTAGAATACCTTTTATTAAACATATTCCTTCTATACTATATAATCTATTAGATTATTATGGAGGATCATTAAGTACACATTTTTAAAAAAAAATATTAGAATTTATAATTCTATCTTTGCTTTACATCATTTGGGAGTAATATAGAAAATTTCCCAAAAAACTCTATCGGCCCTTATATTTTTAAAATAAGTGGACAAATACATCATCTGATAGGATCTTTTCTTCCAAATGATAATAATCCTCCTAGATTTGCACAATTATATATATGTGATACGGAAAATGAAATTGAAAATCGAATGGCTTCACTCTCATTTGAA
>NW_010361540.1:0-5697 GCF_000414095.1 Morus notabilis
GGCCCCATTACGACACCAAAAGTTGTCGCTAAATTCGTGGCGTTCGTAGAACGCGAAGAGAGCTGCGATCTAACGGCTGATGGGCCCCATTACGACAACAAAAGTTGTCATCGTTCCCATGCCATTCGTAGATCGTGAAGAGAGCTTCTTTAATCTAACGGTTGATGGGCCCCGTTACGATAACAACTTTTTTCGTCCTTCCCGGGGCGGTTGTAGAGCGCAAGGAGAGCTTCGATCTAACGGCTGATGGGCCCCGTTTCGACACCAAATGTTGTCGCCATTCTAGTGGCGGTGGTAGAGTGCGAAGAGAGCTTCGATGTAACCTCTGATGGGCCGGCCCCATTACGACACCAAAAGTTGTCGTCGTTCCCGTGCCATTCATAGATCGCGGAGAGAGCTTCTTTAATCTGACGGTTAATGGGCCCCGTTACGATAACAACTTTTTTCGTCCTTCCCGGGGCGGTTGTAGAGCGCAAGGAGAGCTTCGATCTAACGGCTAATGGGCCCTGTTTCAACACCAAACGTTGTCGCCATTCTCGTGGCGGTGGTACGGCACGAAGAGAGCTTCGATATAACCTCTGCTGGGCCGGCCCAGTTACGACACAAAAAGTTGTCGCTAAATTCGTGGCGGTTGTAGAGCGCGAAGACAGCTTCGATCCAACAGCTAATGGGCCCTGTTTCAACACCAAACGTTGTCGCCATTCTCGTGGCGGTGGTACGGCACGAAGAGAGCTTCGATATAACCTCTGCTGGGCCGGCCCAGTTACGACACAAAAAGTTGTCGCTAAATTCGTGGCGGTTGTAGAGCGCGAAGACAGCTTCGATCCAACAGCTAATGGGCCCTGTTTCAACACCAAACGTTGTCGCCATTCTCGTGGCGGTGGTACGGCACGAAGAGAGCTTCGATATAACCTCTGCTGGGCCGGCCCAGTTACGACACAAAAAGTTGTCGCTAAATTCGTGGCGGTTGTAGAGCGCGAAGACAGCTTCGATCCAACAGCTAATGGGCCCTGTTTCAACACCAAACGTTGTCGCCATTCTCGTGGCGGTGGTACGGCACGAAGAGAGCTTCGATATAACCTCTGCTGGGCCGGCCCAGTTACGACACAAAAAGTTGTCGCTAAATTCGTGGCGGTTGTAGAGCGCGAAGACAGCTTCGATCCAACAGCTAATGGGCCCTGTTTCAACACCAAACGTTGTCGCCATTCTCGTGGCGGTGGTACGGCACGAAGAGAGCTTCGATATAACCTCTGCTGGGCCGGCCCAGTTACGACACAAAAAGTTGTCGCTAAATTCGTGGCGGTTGTAGAGCGCGAAGACAGCTTCGATCCAACAGCTAATGGGCCCTGTTTCAACACCAAACGTTGTCGCCATTCTCGTGGCGGTGGTACGGCACGAAGAGAGCTTCGATATAACCTCTGCTGGGCCGGCCCAGTTACGACACAAAAAGTTGTCGCTAAATTCGTGGCGGTTGTAGAGCGCGAAGACAGCTTCGATCCAACAGCTAATGGGCCCTGTTTCAACACCAAACGTTGTCGCCATTCTCGTGGCGGTGGTACGGCACGAAGAGAGCTTCGATATAACCTCTGCTGGGCCGGCCCAGTTACGACACAAAAAGTTGTCGCTAAATTCGTGGCGGTTGTAGAGCGCGAAGACAGCTTCGATCCAACAGCTAATGGGCCCTGTTTCAACACCAAACGTTGTCGCCATTCTCGTGGCGGTGGTACGGCACGAAGAGAGCTTCGATATAACCTCTGCTGGGCCGGCCCAGTTACGACACAAAAAGTTGTCGCTAAATTCGTGGCGGTTGTAGAGCGCGAAGACAGCTTCGATCCAACAGCTAATGGGCCCTGTTTCAACACCAAACGTTGTCGCCATTCTCGTGGCGGTGGTACGGCACGAAGAGAGCTTCGATATAACCTCTGCTGGGCCGGCCCAGTTACGACACAAAAAGTTGTCGCTAAATTCGTGGCGGTTGTAGAGCGCGAAGACAGCTTCGATCCAACAGCTAATGGGCCCTGTTTCAACACCAAACGTTGTCGCCATTCTCGTGGCGGTGGTACGGCACGAAGAGAGCTTCGATATAACCTCTGCTGGGCCGGCCCAGTTACGACACAAAAAGTTGTCGCTAAATTCGTGGCGGTTGTAGAGCGCGAAGACAGCTTCGATCCAACAGCTAATGGGCCCTGTTTCAACACCAAACGTTGTCGCCATTCTCGTGGCGGTGGTACGGCACGAAGAGAGCTTCGATATAACCTCTGATGGGCCGGCCCCGTTACGACACCAACATTTGTCGCCCTTCCCGGGGCAGTTGTAGAGCGCGAAGAGAGCTTCGATCTAACAGCTAATGGGCCCTGTTTCAACACCAAACGTTGTCGCCATTCTCGTGGCGGTGGTACGGCACGAAGAGAGCTTCGATATAACCTCTGAAGGGCCGGCCCCATTACAACACAAAAAGTTGTCGCTAAATTCGTGACGGTTGTATAGGGGGTAGAGAGCTTTGATCTAACAGATTATGGGTCCCGTTATGACATAGAAAGTTGTCTCCGTTCCCATGCCAGTTGTAGATCGCGAGGAGAGCTTTGATCTAATGGCTGATGGTCCCCGTTACGAGACCAACATTTGTCGCCGTTCCCGGGGCGGTTGTAGAGCGCGAAGAGAGCTTCGATCTAACGGTTGATGGGCCCCGTTTTGACACCAAATGTTGTCGCCATTCCAGTGGCAGTGGTAGGGCGCGAAAAGAGCTTCGATATAACCTCTGATGGGCCGGCCCCGTTACGACACCAAAAGTTGTCGCTAAATTTGTGGCGGTTGTAGAGCGCGAAGAAAGCTTCAATCTAATGGCTGATGGTCCCCGTTACGACACCAAAATTTGTTGCCCATCCCGGGGCGGTTGTAGAGCGCAAAGAGAGCTTCTATCTAACGGCTGATGGGCCTCGTTTCAACACCAAACGTTCTCGCCATTCTAGTGGCGGTGGTAGAGCGTGAAGAGATCTTCGATATAACCTCTAATGGGCCGGCCCCATTACAACAGACAAAGTTATCGCTAAATTTGTGGCGGTTGTAGAGGGGAAAGGGAGCTTTGATCTGACGGATTATGGGACCCGTTACGACATAAAAAGTTGTCGCCGTTCCCGTGCCAGTTGTAGATCGCGAAGAGAGCTTCGATCTAACGGCTGATGGTCCTCGTTACGACACCAACATTTGTTGCCCTTCCTTGGGCGGTTGTAGAGCGTGAAGAGAGCTTCGATCTAACGGCTAATGGGCCCCGTTACGACACCAACATTTGTCGCCCTTCCTAGGGCGGTTGTAGAGCACGAAGAGAGCTTCGATCTAACGGCTAATGGGCCCCGTTACGACACCAACATTTGTCGCCCTTCCTAGGGCGGTTGTAGAGCACGAAGAGAGCTTCGATCTAACGGCTAATGGGCCCCGTTACGACACCAACATTTGTCGCCCTTCCTAGGGCGGTTGTAGAGCACGAAGAGAGCTTCGATCTAACGGCTAATGGGCCCCGTTACGACACCAACATTTGTCGCCCTTCCTAGGGCGGTTGTAGAGCACGAAGAGAGCTTCGATCTAACGGCTAATGGGCCCCGTTACGACACCAACATTTGTCGCCCTTCCTAGGGCGGTTGTAGAGCACGAAGAGAGCTTCGATCTAACGGCTAATGGGCCCCGTTACGACACCAACATTTGTCGCCCTTCCTAGGGCGGTTGTAGAGCACGAAGAGAGCTTCGATCTAACGGCTAATGGGCCCCGTTACGACACCAACATTTGTCGCCCTTCCTAGGGCGGTTGTAGAGCACGAAGAGAGCTTCGATCTAACGGCTAATGGGCCCCGTTACGACACCAACATTTGTCGCCCTTCCTAGGGCGGTTGTAGAGCACGAAGAGAGCTTCGATCTAACGGCTAATGGGCCCCGTTACGACACCAACATTTGTCGCCCTTCCTAGGGCGGTTGTAGAGCACGAAGAGAGCTTCGATCTAACGGCTAATGGGCCCCGTTACGACACCAACATTTGTCGCCCTTCCTAGGGCGGTTGTAGAGCACGAAGAGAGCTTCGATCTAACGGCTAATGGGCCCCGTTACGACACCAACATTTGTCGCCCTTCCTAGGGCGGTTGTAGAGCACGAAGAGAGCTTCGATCTAACGGCTAATGGGCCCCGTTACGACACCAACATTTGTCGCCCTTCCTAGGGCGGTTGTAGAGCACGAAGAGAGCTTCGATCTAACGGCTAATGGGCCCCGTTACGACACCAACATTTGTCGCCCTTCCTAGGGCGGTTGTAGAGCACGAAGAGAGCTTCGATCTAACGGCTAATGGGCCCCGTTACGACACCAACATTTGTCGCCCTTCCTAGGGCGGTTGTAGAGCACGAAGAGAGCTTCGATCTAACGGCTAATGGGCCCCGTTACGACACCAACATTTGTCGCCCTTCCTAGGGCGGTTGTAGAGCACGAAGAGAGCTTCGATCTAACGGCTAATGGGCCCCGTTACGACACCAACATTTGTCGCCCTTCCTAGGGCGGTTGTAGAGCACGAAGAGAGCTTCGATCTAACGGCTAATGGGCCCCGTTACGACACCAACATTTGTCGCCCTTCCTAGGGCGGTTGTAGAGCGCGAAGAGAGCTTTGATCTGACGGATTATGGGACCCGTTAAGACATAAAAAGTTGTCTTTGTTCCCGTACCAGTTGTAGATCATGAAGAGAGCTTTGATCTAACGGCTGATAGGCCCTGTTACGACACCAACATTTGTCGCCCTTCCTAGGGCGGTTGTAGAGCACGAAGAGAGCTTCGATCTAGCGGCTGATGGGCCCCGTTTCGACACCAAACGTTGTCACCATTCTAGTGGCGGTGGTAGAGCGCCAAGAGAGCTTTGATATAACCTCTGATGGGCCGGCCCCGTTACGACACCAAAAGTTGTCGCTAAATTCGTGGCGGGTGTGGGGAAAGCTTCGATCTAACGGCTGATGGTCCCCGTTACGACACCAAAATTTGTCGCCCATCCTGGGGCGGTTGTAGAGAGCTTCTATCTAACGGCTGATGGGCGTCGTTTCAACACCAAACGTTGTCGCCATTCGAGTGGCGGTAGTAGAGCACGAAGAGAGCTTCGATATAACCTCTAATGGGCCGGCCCCATTACGACACATAAAGTTGTCGCTAAATTCATCGCTGTTGTAGAGGGGGAAGAGAGCTTTGATCTGACGAATTACGGGACCCGTTACGACATGAAGAGTTGTCACCGTTCCCGTGCCAGTTATAGATCGTGAAGAGAGCTTCGATCTAACGGCTTATGGTCCCCGTTACGACACCAACATTTGTCGCCCTTCCCGGGGCAGTTGTAGAGCGCGAAGAGAGCTTCAATCTAACGGCTGATGGGCCCCGTTTTGACACCAAATGTTATCGCCATTCTAGTGGCGGTGGTAGAGCGCAAAGAGAGCTTCCATGTAACCTCTGATGGGCCGGCCCCGTTACGACACCAAAAGTTGTCGCTAAATTCATGGCGGTCGTAGAGCGCGAAGAGAGCTGCAATCTAACGGCTGATGGGCCCCATTACGACACCAAAAGTTGTCATCGTTCCCGTACCATTCGTAGATCGCGAAGAGAGCTTCTTTCATCTAACGGTTGATGGGCCCCGTTAGGACACCAAAATTTGTCGCCCTTCCCGGGGCGGTTGTAGAGCGCAA
>NW_010361540.1:5782-5882 GCF_000414095.1 Morus notabilis
TCACTAAATTTGTGGCGGTTGTAGAAGGGGAAGAGAGCTTTGATCTGACGGATTATGGGACCCGTTACGACATAAAAAGTTGTCGCCGTTCCTGTGCCAG
>NW_010361540.1:6978-7941 GCF_000414095.1 Morus notabilis
GTTACGACACCAACATTTGTCGCCCTTCCCGGGGCGGTCGTAGAGCGTGAAGAGAGCTCCGATCTAACGGCCCGGTTTCGACACAAAACATTGTCGCCATTCTAGTGGTGGTGGTAGAGCGTGAAGAGAGCTTCGATATAACCTCTGATGGGCCAGCCCCATTATGACACCAAAAGTTGTCGCTAAATTCGTGGCAGTTGTAGAGCGCTGTGAGAGCTTCGACCTAACGGCCGATGGTCCCCGTTACGACACTAAAATTTGTCGTCCATCCTTCGGCGGTTGTAGAGCGCAAAGAGAGCTTCTATCTAACGGCTGGTGGGGCCTGTTTTCCCCGTTACGACACTAAAATTTGTCGTCCATCCTTCGGCGGTTGTAGAGCGCAAAGAGAGCTTCTATCTAACGGCTGATGGGGCTTGTTTCAACACCAAATGTTGTCGCCATTCCAGTGGCGGGGGGAGAGCGCGAAGAGAGCTGCGATCTAACGGCTGATGGGGCTTGTTTCAACACCAAATGTTGTCGCCATTCCAGTGGCGGGGGGAGAGCGCGAAGAGAGCTGCGATCTAACGGCTGATGGGGCTTGTTTCAACACCAAATGTTGTCGCCATTCCAGTGGCGGGGGGAGAGCGCGAAGAGAGCTGCGATCTAACGGCTGATGGGCCCCATTACGACACCAAAAGTTGTCGCTAAATTCGTGGCAGTTGTAGAGCGCGAAGAGAGCTTCAATCTAACGGCTGATGGGCCCTATTTTGACACCAAACGTTGTCGTCAATCTAGTGGCGGTGGTAGAGCGCGAAGAGAGCTTCGATGTAACCTCTGATGGGCCGGCTTCGTTACGACACCAAAAGTTGTCGCTAAATTCGTGGCGGTTGTGGAATACGAAGAGAGCTTCAATCTAACGGCTGATGGGCCCCGTTATGACACCAAAAGTTGTCATCGTTCCCGTGCCATTCGTAGATCGCGAAG
>NW_010361540.1:8088-8266 GCF_000414095.1 Morus notabilis
AGTGGTACGGCGCGAAGAGAGCTTTGATATAACCTCTGATGGGCCGGCCCCATTACGACACAAAAAGTTGTCGCTAAATTCGTGGCGGTTGTAGAAGGGGAAGAGAGCTTTGATCTGACGTATTATGGAACCCGTTATGACATAAAAAGTTGTCGCCATTCCTGTGCTAGTTGTTCGC
>NW_010361541.1:0-713 GCF_000414095.1 Morus notabilis
TATACATTAGAGCGACATAACATCAGTACCAAATGGTTCCTCTTTTTTTCTTTTTTCTTTTTTTTTTTCCTGAAAGTAAATGGTTCCTCTTTCTAATTTCTCTACTTTCCTGTTTCGGAGAAACCCATAATAATCCCAAACCAAGTGATATAAAGTCCAAATTTAATTCCAATTTGCATCCAATACGCTATACAATCTCGTTTATAGGTGTTAATAAAGAGCATTTCGATTTTTTTTTCTTTTCAAATCTAGGTAAGAAATCTTAAAAAAAAGAAAAATTTAAGTTATGTTTCTGAAGGAAACTATTAGTCAAATTGTTTTCAATTTAAATAATAAATGAAATATCAGTTACATTTGCTGTGAGTGTCATTATGTTCGCAAAATAGTAATTTTCATTTTTCAAGTAGTCATTATAATACACTAGTAGCAATGGTAATTATTGTTGTAACTCATATAATAATTATGGTACTAATTGTATGAGCCACAACGATAGTTACCATTGGTAAATATTGTAATGACTACCTAGAGAACGAAAACTGCTATTTTGCGAACATAATGATGCTCACTGAGCAAATCTAACTAATATTCCATTTATTATTCAAATTAAAAATAAATTTGACCAATTGGTTCCCTAAAAAACTGCCGATTATGATAGATTTTATCTTCTTTGAATTAATATTCAAATCTTATAGCTTATCTTATTAGTTTATCTT
>NW_010361542.1:0-3236 GCF_000414095.1 Morus notabilis
TTTTATTTTATTTTATTTTATTTTATAAGATATATATCTCTCAATAATGGTTGTTGACACATTATTGATAACTAAAGTAACAAGGTATATATATATATATATATATATTCCGTCCATCTATTTACTTTTCTAATTACTTAATATGTTTCTTATTTTTCTCTTTTAGGATAAAACTATCTTAAAGCCCGTGTGTTGTAGCGAGAAATATTATTAGATTACACAAAAAATTCTAAATTTTTATAATATAAGATTAGTTTATATATACATATTGATATATAGACGCATCGATATAATATTCTAGTAAGAAGTTTCTTAAAATGTCTTAGAGCTTTTGTTTTCCTTTTTTTTTTTTTTTTTTGCTCTTCTTAACTGCAAAATACAAATTTAAAAAAAAAATTAATACTCATAATTGAGGAAGTTGAAAATGTTTAATTATATGTAGTGTATATCAAAGTATTTAGAATTAGTTATATTATCTGGTCTTTGCGTGTTTTCTAGGTCATTCTGTTGCTTTTGATTGAGAATTGAAATGATAAAAAATTATTCATATATATTTTTAAAATAATAAATATTATTTTTTATTGATAATTGATATAAATTAGTAACCTTGTGGTTGATTTTTTTAGGTTTGGTGTTTGTGGATATATTGACCTGACAGCTGATATTTGTGGTGGTGGTATTGGACGCTAGATATTTGTTGCCTTTGATTGAGAACTGAAATGATAAAAAATTGTTCAGATATGTGTTTAAAATAATAAATATTATTTTTTATTGATAATTGATATAAATTAGTAAATATGTCTTACCTTGTGGTTCATTTTTATTTGTTGATGTGGCAGCTAATATTTGTGATGGTGGTATTGGAGGCTAGATATCTTCAAATATTTTTGAACTAATTGTACTCATTTGTGCTTTTCTTTGTTGAACTTGAAAGATTTTTCTTTGTCCTCTTAATTGAGCAATGATTGGTGGGATTACATATGGATCATTGAAGCCTTCATCAGGAGCATAGTTTTTTTTTCTTTTATCAATGCTTGTGTTGCTCTTCCAAATATAGTGATGTTCATATCTCTAGTATTATCTTCAATTTGTACATTTAGTATGTACCTGTAATATATATGTTAGTAGTTAATTAATGTAGTAATTTATTTATTATAAATAATCATGGTAAATAGATTTTAGTAATGATTTACTAGTAATCTTAATTACCAAAGAGACGGAGTTGTCTTTATATGGCCATGACTATCACACCGCTAACCATTAGCCAATAATCATCTTTAGCAAAAAAATTTCAAGTTCTTTACTATTCATCAACGTGCAGCCATGGTAAAAAAGAAGGTGAGAAATTGAGATTTTACCTTAGAAAAATGAAGAGACAACCACATAGACACTAATCCACGGTGATTTTTGTCAGTTTTCGCTTAGAACTCGTTTTCTCTCACTTTGGGTGAATTTTTTTTATTCTTCTCGTTTTGGCTGATGCTCTCTGGTTTTTGGCATGAAAATGAGCATTTTTCAAGCATTTTTCTCAAATAAAAACCGGACCTAAAGAGAAGGAGGGACTAAAATGTAATTTTGGTATTTTTTAGGGTCTTTTTTACAAAAAAAGTCAAAATATCTCACTTGGCTTCTCCCCTAAGTCTTGGCCGGCCATTCCTTGCTTTTTAGGGGTCCAAATCTCAGCCCTTCGTCCATTAATCTCTTTAAATCTCTACCATCCATTGTTTTAGTGATTATTTTATTTCGATTCAGTTTAATTCCTACCTGGTGCACATTTTATCTGCGTTTTTCGGATAGTTGGTTAACTTGGTCAACTTTACTCAACCTTGACTAATTTTTCAAGAATGACCTATTGGTCGACTCTTAGTCAATAAATTTTGACTCGGTCAACTCAAATCAGTCGAAAACCCTTATTATCTCGGTTCGGCCTTCCAAACCAATTTTTCGTCCGTTCTTCGTTCTAATTGTTTCTAAAATCCTAGAATTGATGTTTTTAAATTCCTTTTCATTCGTTAAACTTAACATTCATGTGTATGTCCTCTCAAGGGATTAACACCACATTCTGAGCCTCTTTCTTGATTACAGTCTGAAATTCAATAACTGCATCATAGTTCAGAAATTTTTAACTTTTAGCTTATACTTTGCTATTCAATAATAATATCAACAAATACTTCTCATAAAAGTATTCATATTTATATTACAAAGAATTCCAGAAAATTCTATCTTATATAATAATTTCTCCGACAAATTTCCCGGTCATGACAATCACCCCTCCTTATAAATTTTCGTCCTAAAAAATCAAAATAAATAGGGATATTTCTCTCTCATCTCATCTTCACGTTACCATGTTGCTTCTTCCACTTCTTGATTTCTCCATAGAACTTTAATAAGTGGAATATTTCTCCTCTTGTGTAAGAATCTGCACCGGTTGTTTCTCATAAGACATGTCTTCGTGAATCTGGATTGGTTCTTGTTCTATAACATGGGATGGATCTAGTACATAGTTCTTTAACATTGACATATGAAATACATCATGTATCGTAGCTAAATCTGACGGTAAAACTAATATGTAGGCTACTTTTCCTACTCGTTCAATAACGGAAAAGGTCCTATATATCTCGGGCTCAGTTACCTTTCTTGCCAAAACACATGACACTTTTCATGAGTGCAATCTTTAAAAAGACTGAATCACCTTCATTAAACTCTAAAGGTCTTCTGCGCTTATCAGCATACTTTTTCTTGCGGCCTTGTGCCGTCTTCACTCTTTAATGGATTTTCTTAATTGATTCAACCGCTTCTTGAATGAATTTTGTTTTGTGTAGTTGCTTCTCCCTAGTTTCATACTAATGAATGGGAGATATGCACTACTTTCCTCCGTACAAAGCTTCACATGGTGCCATACCAATTGAAGCTTGATAGCTGTTGTTATACGAGAATTCGATCAGTGGCAGTTTCTTATTCTATGTTCCTTTAAAATCCATCATGCATGCCCTAAGCATATCTTTCAAAGTTTAGATGGTACGTTCAGATTATCTATCAGTCTGAAGATGAAAAGCTGTGCTAAATCTTAATTCTAAGCCGATGGCCTCTTGACAAATTTTCCGGTCATGACAAGGTGACTTAAAACAAAAAGAGAAAACGTGAAAAAAAAAGTTAGAAGAGAGGAAAAAATAAATAGAAAAAGTATTAAGTAGGACTTTACAACGTTTTTTTAAAACATGAGAAGCAAAAAACGC
>NW_010361543.1:0-803 GCF_000414095.1 Morus notabilis
GGGATATTGATGTGAAGTTTCTTGAATACATTGATGAATTTAGCAAACTATTGATCTAGTTTGCTTTTCTTCAGGCGTTGAGGAAAAGGAACTCTGGGAGATGGTTCTTGAGGAGGTTGTGCTTGATTTTCTGCCTTAACTTCAATATCTTTTTTTGTAGCCTCTTGTGTTTGAGACGACACCCTTTTTTCATCTTTGTCAAGCTTTTCAATTCTCACTGGAGCTTCTAATTCTTTACCACTTCTCAAGGTAACTGCTTTGCAATACTCTTTTCCATCTCTTTTTGGATTCACTTCAGAAGTGCTAGGCAAATTTCCAAGTTGCCTCTCAGAAAACATATTAGCCATTTGACTCATTTGCACCTCTAAGCTTCTGATCTGAGTCGATTGATTCTGGAAATTTGTCCTGGTTTCATTCATGAATTGCTGAGAGGTAGCCAATTAAGCCATTGTCTCTTCCAGATTCACCTTCTTCTCTTGTGGCAAGTTGCTCTGTTCGGGCTGCAATACATTTTTATTGTTTCTCCAAGACAAGTTTGGGATTACGCCATCCTTGATTAAACCTGTTAGAGTACGGATTGTTCTGCTGCTTAGTGTAATTCCCCACGTATTGAGCCTGCTCCATTTGTGCCTGTGCAAATGGGTTGTCCGCTTGACACTCAGAACTTTGGTGAGATCCGCTGCAAAACTCACACACTGAAGAGGATGTTTGGATGGCATTAGCTGTCAATTGAGTACTCTGTAATTGTTTGGATAGAGAAGCAATTTGGGCAGTCAAATTAGTGATGGCATCAACTTCATGTA
>NW_010361544.1:0-1032 GCF_000414095.1 Morus notabilis
ATATTCAAAATATGTTGCTATGGCGAAGAGTATCCGGATGAACTTAAGCGTGGCTATCAGTGAGAGAGTTTCCTCATAGTCAACTCCCTCTTTCTAGGTGTAACCCTTAACCACTAGCCTTGCTTTATAAGTCTCCACTTTTTCATCCGCTCAACTTCTTCTCTTGAAGATCCACTTGCATCCAATGGGTTTTACTCCTTCAGGTAGATCTACAAGTAGCCAGACTGAGTTAGAGTACATGGACTCTATCTCGAGTTTCATAGATGTTTGCCACTTTTCCTTATCAAAATCGTCCATCGTAGCCTTAAAGGTTAACAGATCCTCCTTACCGTTATCAGCAGTGACGACAAGTGTTTCCTCAGTATACCAATCAGGTAACTTGCTTACCTTCCCATTATGACGAGGTGCCACAGGAGTTTGATTAGGAATCGTGGTCATTCTTAGTGTTCTAACAACTCTTGTCGATTGTGGTCCAATCTTATCGGAAAGTAACTTTTCTAGAACTACTTTGCTTTCGGGCTTGATAACTATCATATAATCATGCTCCTGAAACGTGGCATTTGTCGATACAAATACTTTTGATTCTTACAACTATATAAAATAATCATTCTCTTGTCCCCATTGCATATCCCACAAACATGTATATTTATGATCTTGGTTCCAACTTCCCAGTCTATTGTTTCATCACATGAGCCGGACACCCCCTATATGTGAATATGCTTCAAAACTAGCTTTCGACCATTCCACAACTCTAGGGGTGTCTTTGGTACAGACTTAGATGGTACTAGATTCAGAATATACATGGTGGTTCTTAGGGCAGAACCCCAGAACGAAGTAGGAAGTGAAGAATAACTCAACATTGATCTTATCATGTCGAGCAAAGTTTGATTTCTCTTTTCGGCTACACTATTTTGCTGTGGTGTACCAGGTGTAGTCAATTGGGATACCACACATTCTTCAATCAAGAAATCCTAAAACTCTTAGTCCAGGTATTCACTCCCTCGATCTAATCGAAGTGTCTTGATTGGTTTA
>NW_010361545.1:0-853 GCF_000414095.1 Morus notabilis
ATACCAATTGCTGGTTCCCGAATCGAATTCGGGTGCGGAAGTGTGGGGATGAAAACAGCGGATCGTGTATAACAAAAATTTTCAAAAAACCTTTGACATACTCTATAGATTATATTAATTTATGCACGAATAAATTAATCACATTAATTTACATCATTCAAGGATCAACCGAAAAATACCTGGAAGCTGACTCGGATGATAACTTGAATTTCTTTGACCACGAACAGTCCTTGCTCCAAGCTTTGTGTTTAGAATACCAAAGTCTTCCACGTCAATTCCTTGATTCCACGTAGACGTATGTGTGGGCAC
This sequence comes from Morus notabilis, assembly GCF_000414095.1. NCBI lineage: Eukaryota > Viridiplantae > Streptophyta > Magnoliopsida > Rosales > Moraceae > Morus > Morus notabilis. The sequence goes on from NW_010361545.1 coordinate 310, forward strand.
ACGTGAGACAAAATAGGTTTCTTAAACACTCGAATTTCCACAAACACCAACGCATGCACGATGTGGAATTTTTGGAGAAAAATTTTGCTCTCTATTTTTCACTCTATGAGAAATTCAGCCACAACAAACTTAGGGCTGAATATTTGTTAAAAATTGTCTCTACAATTTTCTATCTTTCTCATATTTAAAGAGAAGAAGTCAAACTTCAAAATAGAATCAAATCCTTATCTCCAATTTTGAATTTGGAACAAAAAATCCTTTCCCCTTATCCACTTAATGGCCGGCCACCCTCCTAGGGTTTATCCCTATGTGTGGCGCCAATCTCAGATAGGGAAGGAAGAGATTTTATCCTTTATCCAGTAGTCTAATTTTAATTTAGATTCAAATTCGAATTTAAGTCAAACCTAAATTAATTTGAATTCTAAATTGAACAACTTATCAAATAAGTTTAAATGGATAAATCTAGTGTTGGTCTCCGGATCGAATCCGGGTGCAGAAGCGCGGTGGTGCGAGGAAGAGGCGGATCGTGTATAACAAAAATTTT
>NW_010361546.1:0-476 GCF_000414095.1 Morus notabilis
CACCGAACCCTGAACCCCGAACCCTGAACCCTGAAGGCTGAACCTTGATGCCTGAACCCTGAACCGTCAACTGTGAACCCCAAACCCTGAACCCTGAACCCCGAACCCCGAACACCGAACCCCGAGGCCCGAACCCTGAGCCCTGAGCCCTGAGCCTTGAACCCTGAACCCTAAACCCCAAACCCTAAACCCTAAACCCCAAACCCCAAACACAAACCCCAAACCCCAAAGCCTAAACCCTAAACCCTAAACCCTAAACCCCAAACCCTAAACCCCAACCCCTAAACACTAAACCGTAAACCCTAAACCCCAAACCCCAAACCCTAAACCCTAAACCCCAAACCGCAAACCCAGAAAACTGAACCCCGAACCTCAAACCCCAAATCCCAAACCCTGAACCAAACCCCAAATCCCAAACCCTGAACCTTGAACCCTGAACCCTGAACAATGAACCGTGAACCCCGAACCGTGAACCA
>NW_010361547.1:0-1880 GCF_000414095.1 Morus notabilis
ATGATCATATGACGAGAATTTTACAACGACATATTAGCGACGCCTGTCGTTGCAAATACATTTGCGATGACACTATGTCGTCGCAAAAAACGTTTTTGCGACCAAATATTTGCGCCGACAAATTTGCGACGACTTTTCGTCACAAAAAACTTTATTTGCGACGACATTCGGGTTTTTGCGACGACTTTTTGTCGTCACAAAAACCCTTTTTTCTTGTAGTATAAAGTAATCCAAATCTCAATTTCCAACCAAGATTTCCTATTAGTGTGCCCTAATCCATTTTCATGTTTCAAAATATCATTCCAAGGGTTTTCAATCTCAAAACAAGGATTAACAATGCTAATCCATCTATCTCAAGTCCCCAAATGAAGCTAATTTGAGTTCTCCCCGAAAACAGGGGTCAAAATAGCAATTTCAGGCCAAACAGGGTCAAACCCCGTGTCAACCGGTCGATCGGTGACAGAGCAGTGCAACACTACCGGTCAACCGGTAGTGTGCACGCCGGTCGACCGGACCGGTCGACCGGTCAGCCTTACAGTCCGGTCGACTGCATTGGTCGACCGACTTCCATGTGATCCTTTCGACCGCACTGGTCGACCGGTGGAATCAGCTGCGCGAGAGAAGCTCGCAGAAATCAATCCAAAACCTGCAAATCCAGTCCCAAATCGAGATTTTTCAAAGGGAAACCACTAGATCTGGGTTCTAGGTCCTAAAATAAGTCCAAAGAACCCAAGATCTCTAATTTCTACTCTAGTTTTACTCAAAAATCATCAAAATCCGGTTTGAACCAAAAATAAGTTTTGAAATCCAAAAACTTGAGATTCAAGAGAGGTTTTTTCAGTAATCTTACCTCGAATCATTCTCTTGATGTTGAAAACTTCTTTAAATCTTTACTTGGTTCAAGATCCGTTTGATTTGGGACAAAAATGAGAGAGAGGGAGAGAGAGAGAGAGAGCACGGGAGAGTGAGAGTGAAGGAGAGAGAGTGCACGGGAAAGGAAAGAGAAAGGAAAGGAAAAAGGAAAAAGGAAAGAAAAAGAAAGGAAAAGAAAAAGGAAAGAAAATGGACAAGTGTCAATATTTTAAAAGAACAGTCCAGAAATGCGCTCATATACACTTCTGATTTAAAATAAATTACTGAGAATAATTTAAATACCTTGGAACTATTTAAACTCATACGTGTCAGAAATATTTATTAATTAAATTCAATTAATAATCCAAATTAAGCACACTAATAATTTTAATTACCTTAATTAATATTAATTAATTCTTACAACTAGACTCGTAAATTGGTATATATGTGTGTATTGAACCATTGTAATTGATGATCAGTAAAAGAATAAACTAAGGAAGATGTGATTTTCATGTGATAATGACATGACAAAAGTGCCGAATAATTATCTGATTTCAAGGTTCTCTGGCCCTTCTCTCCCTATAATAGTATCGCGGTGTAAAAAACAGTACAATTGGAAATCAGAAAACTAAAGAGAGAAAACTGACCACTGTGGACTTGATCAGTCCATTGACGTCTAGCTTTGACAGAAGCACTGTCGTAAAATGAAAGATCATAAAACGATCGTCTTCAATGCTGTTACAATTAATACACAATAAGAGCAAGGACCGGTAATTTAAAAACTAACTCCATTTATTGGTTTCTATTACTGAAGCAGTTGGTGTGTCAACTCAAAAGCAGGTAAAAAACCAATAAGAAATCAAGAGGGAAAAAAAGAAAAAGAAACAAAACTGAGAAGAAATGAAAAAAAAAAAAGCCAATATTCCAGATCCTACTAGGGCTAATTAACTCCAGGTGCATGCACCCACTGATTGAGTTTGAGACGTTTAGTTCATGGATTAGAATCATGAGATTAGAATTATTTTTGA
>NW_010361548.1:0-212 GCF_000414095.1 Morus notabilis
TTTCAAAGGCAAACTTTTGAATTGAGCTTCTGTCCCTGATTATGTCTCTTATGTTTTATAGTGGGCCTCAATATCTTTTAGTTTATCTTTTATAAACTTCACTTTTTTTATTTATTTATAATACCTGGTGTATAATTGACATAGGATGAGAGTTTTAGGAAGTGCAATTTAGTTGCCTTCGTTATCATGAAAAAAAAGAGCAAAAAAGAAGA
>NW_010361549.1:0-485 GCF_000414095.1 Morus notabilis
AATTGGGCCAGCCCGCCGAGCTCAAAAAATTCAGGCCTCGGGCCGGCCCGTCGGCCCAAAGTTCCAACACTAGTCGCGAGTAGTTTACAGGGCAAAAGAATTGTACTCAATCGACATGATGTGCGTTAAACATTTGCTTGTGAGGTGGCTTGTCCTAGTAATAAGGGGCGCCAACGGGTTATTACCGAGCCTCTCCATGGTGTTAGTGCCAAGATTCAGTCCGGTCCGTGTCACTATGCTCCATAGTCCACTGGATACCACTGATTTCCTTTTCTTATTTTGGCATGTAAAATTTATATTAGTTAGTTAAAAATGGATAGTAGTAGATATAGTACTACTGCTCTTTTATCCCAAAATGATTCAAGTTTCTTCTTGGGGGGAGCTATACATCCTCTTTTCGCGGGTTAGATCTAATACCGTCGCGAGTAGTTTACAAGGCAAAAGAATTGTATTCACATTTTCATTGGACAAATCAAAGATATCTT
>NW_010361550.1:0-2546 GCF_000414095.1 Morus notabilis
ACCGAAAACATTGTTTTAGAGAGATAGAGAGAAAAAGCGTTGGGAGAGAGAGAGAAAATAATTAACAATTTAGGTTTTGGATCTAAATAAATATTTTAATTGAGGCGGTTTGTCTTTTAAATTATGGTAAAAATGTGATAAAAAAAAGTCAAAAGAGGTAAAGTAAAAGCAAAAGGGTAAGATATTAAAATCATGTACCTAAAAAGAAATTTCAGTAATTTTCTCGTTAAAATGTAGTATCTTGGGAACTTTAGGTCATAATTTTGCTTAGTAACTTCAACATTGAGATTTATTTAAAGAAAAGAGATAAATACCCTTTAGAATGTATGAGTTTTAGATTTTTACTTCTTACATTTAATTAATAATCTTTAAACGATATTAATCAAAAGAATAGTAAATGAGAATGAAGGATAAAAATTTTAGAACATTGAATATTCAATAAGTTCACCAAATTTTCTCATTTACTTACTTTACCTTCTCACAGCATTAATTCTAGCTAGTCTAGCCCGTCTACAATGTCAACTGGACTATTTGTTAGGCTGATCTCAATCAACCCATAATATTATTAAAGCTCTAATTTTAAAAATATCAATTATTATATAATATTATAAAATGCATTTTTTCTATTTATAAGGCATATATATACCGGATATGCCCTTATGGATTATTTTGGGGCATGTTTCTTATACGGTTAGTTTTGTTGGAAAAACAACAACGAGTTGTGTAATAGAATTTTAAAAATTTAATTGATTACCAATGTCAATGTAGGACATGTTCATAATACTATATAACATAAATACCAAAAATCTAAATCATACTTTTGGAAATTTTGGAAACAACACGCCTAACAGATCAAAGCGTTTCAAATACCATACAGAAGAGCCTCAACCAATCGGTCTTCTTTGCTATTCTCGTTTCCACAATCGGAGTGTGAGTAGACACATGTCCTTCAAAATCTCTTAGATCTTGAGAATTGATCTGTTCTTCCTCTCAAGAACCCTTACTAATAGCCCCAAAAAGTTTCTCAAGTGATCTAATGAATAACGAGACGTACTAGACTATTTGTAGAGTTTAGAAAGTGATACTCCCTCAACAATAAGATATTCAAAAGCCAAAATCACGTAACAAATCGTATGGAGTCAGTTTTGCCACGTCAGCAGTTATGATTCATCCCTACAAGAAAAATCTTCGTGTTGATTTTTACGTTGCAGTCGACTAATTCTGATGCGATTTCCTGTTTTCAGTTCATTTAATATGAGAAACTTGCACAGAGTCTCAGTATTAATTCAAATAACCTAATGTAAAAGTTACCTGATTAAAATAGTCAAGTAATAGCTTTCTCATATTAAATGAAATCAAAAACAATAATTCAAGAAATTTATCTTGAATTAATTCAACAATTAATTCAATTAATAAATTACTGATAAATTAATCACGAATCTTGCATTTGACTTTGAACCTTTTTAGCAGAAATAACATAAGTTACCAATATGTTGAAAATATGTCGTAATTGTTACAAGAAAGTATATGAGCTAGTATAGGGACCCGATGGACATATATGATCAAGCACTTATAATCACGACAGTTTTTATTCATCAACCAGTTCATTACATGATTATAAACTCCTAGTGCTATTCCACTGAAAACCTAGAGCTGCACCCTCGATTTAAATAGTATACTTACAAAGTTCCAATTAGCTCGTCCATGACTTATTATATTAGTGTATCATCCCATAGGATTTCAATAATCGACTTGAGGTCAAGTTCCGTTTTACTTTCTTGATTATATTTATCTTATGTTCCACTACCACTCCATCAGAAAATCCACAATTCGTACTAATGCAAATAGTGAACTATTAGATAACACTAAATAGTCTAATGACCGAATGCCCGTATTTTCCAATCTACAAATAATGCCATAAGAGGATATCATTAACTCTTTATAGGACCTATAGATTCCCTATGTATGAATAATAAATCTATGCATACAAGAGTCATATCTCTAATGTACCGGTATGCGTATCTTTACATAACGTTTGGATGTTATCTTTTATTTTGGTACATCAAAAGATACAAATCAAGCATACGGGTTTATTATTCATCTTAAGATTAAGATGATCACATGTAATATGTCGAAAGTGAATTATTTTATTCTAGCAGAATTATAAATAGAAACTATATCAATGTCCATATCCACAGAGTCCTACTCAGACTGTAACGATCTAACTTTCGGGCTGCTACTTAGCTTACTTAACACAATTATCTTAACTTTAAAACATCCATGAGACCTTAAACTCATATTCTCGATTTCCAATTCATAGAATTTTTTTTAAGCCTAAGAACTTCTCTAATAAGGTGTCGGGAAATATGTCCTAGACTTCTATCTCGTTTAGAAAAGGGTTTTATTAAAACCTCGTGTTAAAACATACTTTACTTAATCATGCTGGCGTTTTCTAAGGAAACTATATGTTAGACGTTGATTATTTACTCTATAACTAGTGTTTTTATATCTTACTCTACAACTGGTGTTTTTATATCTTACAACTA
>NW_010361551.1:0-240 GCF_000414095.1 Morus notabilis
ATTTTAAAAGAGATTGCTACAGCAATCCTAAAACCTTTTCAAAAAGATTACTACAGCAATATTAGAAGATTGCTACAGTAATTCTATAGCATTTTTAAAAGGATTGCTACAGCAAAAGAAAAAAAATAGCAGCCACTATTTTCATCCAAACGAGGCCTTTAGAGGCTGAATTTTAACTTTATCCAAAACCAATAATTTTAGATCTCGACGAGTCGAAGAATTGTTGTGAAGGACAGATTT
>NW_010361552.1:0-781 GCF_000414095.1 Morus notabilis
GGAACTCAAGGCCATTCATTCTGTGAGCTTCTTGGATTTTCAAGTAAGTGTTGAAGGGATTTCAATGTCTGGACGTGGTCCTGTAGATGTAGGTTTTTAACCGAACTACGATAAAATTTCCATGTGTCTATTTATTTACTGCTTTTATAGTTTATTAATTTAGCTTGGTAAAATAATTGGCAGAAACAAATCTTTCATTTATATTTTTTTTGGGATGCATATATCTTTTTAATTTTTATGAGAAAAAAATGTAGGGGAAAACAAAAGGTGAAAAAGGAAAAACGTTATAAAAAATGGTAGATTTGATTGGTTGGTAGGTGCAAAAATGCAGAAGCAATATAATTTAGTTGTAGGGACTTTTTTTTTTATTTTAAATAAGAGGGGTGTAAAAGTAATAGTTCAAATTTAAAATTTAATTAATATAGGTAGTTTGGTTTAAAGTTCAAACTAGATGACTTCGAATTAAATTTTAATTTTTTTTTTAGAAAAAATGCTATAACAAAACTATTTGAACTGGAATTTAAACTTATATACTAAACCTGCTCTCAATAATTTAAGAAAGAGTGAGAAAAACAGAATGTTACTTATACATTATAAAATAATATTTGGAACTAAATAAAAATTAAAAAAACTCTCTCTTTAATACCTGAATAAGTAAGTTGTTAAAACTCTACAAGTTCAAGAGGCAAAGGCTTGAAAATTTAAGCTGGGCGGTTTAAGAAAGAGTTTGAGAAAAGTAGAATGAGGGTTCGCAAAGGCTTGAGAAAAGTTTTTTTTTTTT
>NW_010361553.1:0-288 GCF_000414095.1 Morus notabilis
CTTGTATATAACACTTATATACAATGTTTAAGGTTACATAAATAATAATATAATTTTTATTGATATTCATAAAACCTTCATAAATATATGCACATAAAATAATGAATAAACTCTTTTATTAAATAAATAATAAATATCCTATTACATCTCATGCTTCTAGGACACTATCCCCAACAGGCCCCGGGGCGGCCCCGGTAAGGCCCTGGGGCGGCTCCGATAAGGCCCTGGGGCGGCCCTTGTTCAGCCCTGGGGCAGACTTGGTACGGCCCCGGGGCGGCACCGGTACGG
>NW_010361554.1:0-913 GCF_000414095.1 Morus notabilis
TTAACATAAACGACATGTAGTCCATTTTTTATCCTGAATTTTTATAGTTCGGTTGCCAGAGAAAAAGAAAAGACGCTAAATTAAAAGGTAAAACTGGATGTCGTTTGTTAAATAAGTGACAAACGAGTTTAATTACGTCGTTTTTTGTAAACGACAAACTATCACGTGGCTTAATATAGTTTTTCACTAACAAACGGCATTCAGAAAACAGCATGAAACGAAAAATTATCAATACAATATAAAATACTAAAAGAGAACATACTGTTAAACAATTCAATCATTTAAAATATTGTTATTTAGTAAACAATAATATATTTTATTTGACCCGAGATGATTCTAATTTGATTTAATGTTTAAAGATAATGTGACGGTTAAAAATTATATCCTTACTAATAGTATTTTTTATATTCTACCAATGAATTCTCTTGATTGAATGAAGAAAAGATTGTGTGCATAAATATGTTGGCACATGGTTTTTTGTTTTTAGAGAATTATTTGATAGGGTAAAAAAATGCCAATTGATTATTATTATTAATGGTACGAAATGTACGATGAGTGGACTATCATTTAATCAATTGAAAATGACAATTTATTTGCCACATTAGTCCATTTGAAAAGTTGGTGATAACAGTATGTTCTTAATATAATATGAGCTCAAACAATAGAGCTATATAATTCGTTAACTGTACGAGGTTTCTACTCCCTAGGCGATGATTTGTGCACCATAGCTAGTGATCCATTCAACAGTAGCAATATACAAATACTATCCAAACACCAGCATATTTAACTTGTAAAATGTACAATCCGTTTGTACAGAAGTATTGCAACTACAAATCAAAATTGATTTGAATACTTTACAAAAATCAGCATTCTATGAACAGAAAGTATAGTGTCGTATAAACTTTTTTTTTTT
>NW_010361555.1:0-38561 GCF_000414095.1 Morus notabilis
TTTTTTTTTTCTTTTTTGGTCCAACTGAATATTTACTAGATCTAGTTTCAGTGTCTCGTAATTTGAATCTCTCCATTTTTCTCTGCAATCTGAGATAGAAGCTGATCTTTCTTATACTTGTTGAAGATTCGTGCGGTTTATTTTACGGAGAATTCTTTCGTAGGCACAGTTATGAACCGTTGGATTTTTATCCTTTTATTAAGTTTGTCTTACTTTTCTTAATTTGATTTAATTTTGATAGAGTCTGACGGTTCATAACTATGTCTTACTAATACGGTTATTTTTTTATACCCTACTGGCTACTTTGGAATTCTCCTTATTTCACCACAAGAATAACATTGGACTATTGATTGAGACAGTTTGGAGAAGTCCTGGCTACTACAGAACATGAAGAGACGATAGTCATAGCAGAGATTGATTATTCAATTATTGAGCTTAGAAGGTATTCAACCTTCCAGTATAGCATTTTTTTCCTTGTTAAGTCTCAATCCGTAGCTTGTCTTCTTCTTTTTAATACACATCTGATAACACTTTCTTTTAAATTATTCAGGACAAACCTTCCCTTACAGAAGCAGCGGCGAGGCGATCTTTACCAGTTGGTAGATGTTCAAAGGTTGAATTCTGAGTGACTGGATCAGAGATTTGCTAAAAGCCCTACTATTCAACAAAGGGGTTTAATTGAGAAAAGTTATGTCCACATATAATGAGATTATATTGCTCTATGGCTTTCATTGAGAGGAAAAAAAAACAAAAAACAAAAACAAACAACAAAAAACAAAAACAAAGATGTTAATGTGGCTCTATCTGGTTGTATGACGACGTTGCTTTGAAACAGTTATCAGAAACTTGGATTTTTCCACAGGCCTTGCTTATACTTGTGCAATAAAGGCTCATTTTGTTGGATTTTGCTGATATTATTTGGCTTGTTGCAGCCATTTCGTGATTTAGTGACAGCTTCAATAATGATAAATAATAATCACGTAACTATCCTGCATTTTTTAATTTATCATGCCCTCGCAATGCATAACACGATTGGAACAAATGCTCTGAGGATTTGTCGATATTATACATAATGGAGATAAGTCAGTTGGGAATTGGGATTTAGAATATGGAGTTTCTATCTGGGTCCAAAGTGTTGGGAGTTGATTAGACGTCTGTGAACAGATTAAGTAGACAAAAAGGAATTACTGATTTTGTTTGTCAACTGTACATGGTGTGATTATTATTATTATTATTTTGGCTGAAATACATGGTTTGATTAAAACCGACGGGAATTTAAGCCGAACAACTGCCTAACTGTTTTCTGAATTTTGATTTAACTCGTGCCATAAAGTGCAGAGACATAAGTTGTCACTATTATTCATTCTTCCTATTGGCTTCAAAGCATTTGCTGAAAAAAAAAAAAAAAAAAAAAAAAATTTGCTAAATTGAATCCTTAAATATTTTGAATCTCTGACCATCACGATACATTTTCAACTAATTACAAATTTACAACTCAATTCCAAAACCATTTAGTACAACACACGCACCGGCGGAGGCAGGTGAGGCCCAGGGAGGGCAAATGCCCCCCCTGAATTTTTGGTTTTTAAAATTTTACCCTATAAATTCTCAAATTTTTTTTTATATATGTCCCCATTTTATTGATGAAAATTCCAAAATGTCTCCATTAAATCCAATCTAAATATATTTTTTAAACTAGTTGGTTTTTTTAATTGTTTTCTGGTTCTTTCTTATTAAATTCTATACTTCTTAATATACCTAATTGAATTATTTTTCTCTAATTTACTCCAGTTAAAACTTTTTTTTTTTTCTAAATTTGTCCCTTTTAAAATATTATTTCATATGATCTTTATTATATCAAAGTGAACCTCACGAGAAAAATTTAAATGATCTTTCTTAAATATGTCCCTAAGCCATTTTTTTAGTAACACTCTCATTTACTATTTTAAACATTGTTTCTCTATCAAGCGCATAAAGCATATTAATTATGTTAGGCATAGTTAAGCACAAAAGTATGTGCAATTATTATAGTGCTAAGACTTAATAAGACATAACTAATAGTATTAGTAGTTAATATTATTATCATTAATAAATTATTCACTTTTTTAATCTATGTCCATCCTGAAATATAATCCTCGCACCCTGACTGTACACATGGTCTCACAAAGCGTTGTATGTCAATCTTTGACTAATTAAAATGTTAGAATTCTGGTTGAGTCACACATTCTTGTATGGGCTTAACATGTAGGTTTATAACCACTTGGGTATCCTCTCCCTACAAACTAGCTTTTGGAAATGAGTTCTACTCAAGGGTTATAACAATTGGTATCAGAGCATGCCCCTCCTCAGGCCCACGTTGCGGAAGGGGCGACCTGAAAAAGTCAAAGTTGCCCATCCAGAGTGGGCCGCTATGGACGTCGGTGTCGGAAGCGTGATGATATATTAAAATCCTGATTGAGTCATACATTATTAAAGTATGAGCTTAACATACATGTCTATAATTATTTGAACACCTTCTCCCTATAAACTAGCTTTTAGGATGACTTCTACCAAAAGTTATAACAATTAACAAATAACGGGATAATCATCACTATTGCTGGTGATGACAAACTCTTTTTTTTTTTTTTTTGGAAATGGAAATTTCAATAATCTCAGAGGTTGAGTGGAAACAATTTCCACAGTGACGAAAACCAATTAAGGTCTCGTTCATTTGACCGATTCGAGTTTTCAGTTTTAGGTTTCTACAGTAAAAATTTCTTTGTAAAATATCACATCTAACTTTTTCTGCTACAGTGAAAAGCTCTCAGAAAATGTCACATGTCAGCTCGAATTGAAAACTCGAATATGCGAAATGAACGAGGCCTAAATGTCGAATCATCATCAACGCTCAGCACAATATGCAAAATCCAGTCACACAGCCAATGTGTGTACAACACTGATGACATGATTTTACAGGAAAAAAGAAAAAAAAAACAATGCAAACTTCTCTGTCCCTGTTGCACGATAGTCGAGATTTTTGATTATTCCTCCTAATTAAGTCGTCGGGAATTTTGAAAGCAATAGAGAGGTACCGATTAAGGAAAGATCTCCGTGTTAAGGAATTTTCACACAGCTTTGTAAATGTGGTCAAGAAGTCCCAAAAAGATTATGAGAATGTCTGCGTAGAGAAGTTTATAAGTTCAGAATAAGGTAGAGAACCTAGAGCCCGCCAAATCAAGATAACCTCTATCTCATATTTAAATTTAAATAGAAGAGTAAATGTGAATTATCATCAATAATTATATGTTTAAATTCAAAAACTTAAATATGGAGATAAGGTTACGAAAATCCCTATCTAAGAAAGGATAAAAAGCTTATCTCGTAATGTAATTTAGAGATAAAAGACATCATGTACACAAGAATCTATAAATAAGAATTAAACTCCTCATTTAATTTCTACGCATAACTTTATGCTCTAATAGAGATCTTTTGTACTCTTTGAGATTTAATGCATCCATAAGTAGAAGTAGCATTAATATTTTGCTGAACCACTATAAATTTTGTATTTCCTTATTATTTTATGCATTTATATTTCAATCAATTCACGAGTGTCATAACGTGAGTGTTTCTAGAGAGATTAAATTCTTAGTTGATGAATTTTCATCGTCAACCGTCCCAACTGATGACATGATTTTACAGGAAAAAAGAAAAAAAAACAATGTAAACTTCTTCGAATAGGTCCAACATTAAAGCCAATATATGGAAAAAAAAAAAAATGAAAACAATAATAGATTGGGATGAATGAGGAAGTGTTCTTCGTTTTGGGGGAGGAGTGAGCTGTGGGATCAAAATGGCGTCCAGTGACATTGTATATGAGTCTGAAAACAAAAAAAACAAAAAAAAAAAACAGAAAAAACAAAGTGGTATTATGTACTATTCGTTATTTAAGAAATGTTAGCATCACTTTTTCTATTATTTTATGCATTCACTGTTTAACAAAAAGTGATAAACAGAATAATAAAAAAAGTAAAACTAGCATTTCTCTTCACAACAATTACTAATCAAGCCATTGCTCATAAATCAGAATCAAATATATATATATATTTGAAAAAAGAACCAAATAAATTCAGTGAAGGAAAATTGTGAGCCCAGGAGTCAATACTTGTCTGCCCTGGTGTCTCAACACAAGTCCAACACTTGAAATGAAGTAGTAGCGGATAAGATGAATGAGGAAATGTTCTTCGTCTTGGGGGGGATCATAATTGGATTAGAACAAAGAAGTCAGAGATGCATACATTATTATACATATCAACGTTTTAGTGTCCAGTGGCATTGTATAATCTATTAATGGCCTATCCAACGTTTTCAAGTAGGGCCTCTTTTGAATTATATTACTGGGTCCTCAACTTCTTCTACTAATGCGTAAGGTTTTAAGGCAGATGGCTCATGCATTTTTTTCTGAATCATCAAAAATTGAGAGAGATGAAGGAGATATGCCGTGCACGTGATGATGGAGACACAGAGAGACCATTTGTTAAGGTGTCGCCAGTGCACGTGGGCCGCACCATATGAAGTGAACAATGCTTCAGAGCGGCTCAGACGGACGGATATCATGAGAATATGAGATAACAGATAGTTTCTCTAATAAGATTTTTAACTGTTAAAATCTCATTAAAATTACACCAAATTAAAAATATATATAAAATAAATAATTTTTAATATAAATTTAACAATTAAAAATAATAAAATATTAATAAAATTACCTAATAGTACTTCACACACTACTAGTAGTTCGTTACTGTCAGTCTTACTAAAGAAACTCCTCAATAAATAACGTATTAAGAGAAAGTGTATTATTACAGGGAACTCGGCCCCGTTCATTTCGTTAATTTGAGTTTAGAATTTGAGTTTTGTTACAGTAAAAAGTTCTCACAGACAATTACTTCTAATTTTTTTACTACAGTAAAAAATTCTCACATAAAATCATATCTAAACTTGAATCATCGAATTAAACATGTCTTTATAGTATAAAGTGTTATTTTATCCTATCGAATAGTTATTTTAATTGTTGGATTTGATTTTTTAGGATTATAATGTATGAATATTCACCTTAAAAATTAATAGTGTGATATAAAACTGTTCCCTGCCGAAAAAAACTAGTTCCAATTTTGCTAATCAAATACTAGTTCCAAACTTCCAATTAATAGAGTCATGAAAGTTCTCTTATTTAAATGAAAAAAAAAAAGGAAGAAAGTCTTTGCCTTGTCAGATTGAGAGGGGAAAGAGGAGAACGGTTACAGAACCCAATGCCGAGCAAAAATGGCTGACAAGTGCTAATAAATATTGCTGCTTTGTTGGAAACTGCAAACGTATAATAGCTGTTTCGACTGACGACAAATCACTTGTAAAACATATTCTTGGGATCCCCATATTAGGTATTATTGTGGCACTCGAGAGAGAAAATAAAAAGGAGGATAAATTCAAACAAACATGTAAAATATATAAACAAAAAGTGCAATGATAAGAGGTAAGTTTTTCTTTTCTTTTTTTTTTTTTTTTTTAGAATTGAGCAATAATATTAGCATCTTAAAATTTTTTTCTCCTGCGATGATGATTCGGAGAAATTTGTTTTTTTTTTTAATATATGAGAAGCAATCGAATTTGGATATAATTATATCATAATTATGGATCCGTTTAATTCGCTCATTCGATTGTTAAATTCGAGTTGAGATATAATTTTAGCCTCATTCATTTCACCGATTCGAGTTTTCAGTTTTAGATTTTTACAGTAAAAAGTTCTCAGAAAATGTCACATCTAACTTTTTTTGCTACAGTGAAAAGCTCTCAAAAAATGTCACATCTCAGCTTGAATTGAAAACTCAAATTCGCGAAGTGAACGAGGCCTTTATGTCAGAACTTTTTACTGTAACAAAAAAATTATATGTGACTGTTTCTGAAATCCTTTTACTGTAACAAAACTCGAATCGGTGAAATAAACTAACCCTATATTAAGTTAAAAAAATATGAGAGTGTAAGGAAGTTTAATGCATATTTGATGATTTAGAACAACATTTGCTAATGAAATTTTGTTTCTTGCATCAATAAAGAATTCTCTTAATAATTTGTTGGAGAATTTTATTATATAATGCAGAAAAAATAACCTATCAATTTGGCACAATATTTATAGAATGTTAAATCACATGAAATTAGATTAGAATTAAATAGTTATATATAAAAATTTAACAAGACTTGATACCCTACTTAAAGTTAAACAACTCATCCTATTTATTAGGTCTGTCAAAATGACATGCAAATGTTAATTCACCTTTACAACTTAAGTTTTGGAGGAATTAATGAAGAGCTCGTTTAGTTCGCTGATTTGAGTTTTTAATTTGAATTGAGATATGATTTTATGTTGGAGTTTTTTACTGTAGTAAAAAAATTAAATGTGACTATTTTTTAGAGTTTTTTACTGTAATAAAATTTAAATTTTAAACTCAAATTGGTGAAATAAATGAGACCGAAATAACAAGTTAAACACAAGATATGAGAATGTGAAGTATGACTAGTGCACTCTCGGCCAAGTTTTTGAGAGAGTCGACAAGCTAACATGTGGTCCTCTTCGCCCTGCGCATCCAAGGGTGGATGACGATTACTAGTACCGTACGTTTCTGTAACCTTTTAAAAAAAAAAAATTTACTTGGAGAACTAAGCACGTTTGTGTACGTGTATTGTAATATATATTCAAGTAATCTACTTCATATTTGGGTTAAAGTGGAGAAATGGAATAATAGAGTGGTTTAAGAAAGGGTGGGTGTGTGAGGTGGTATCAGGTGTGTGCCCATGCCTTCTCACGTGGTACACTCCAGAGGAGGGCCGCACGGTGCGGGTCCCGAAGTTAGTAATGTTTTTTTTTTTTTTTTTTTTTTTTTTTTTTTTTTTTTTTCTTTATATAGATATCTTATAATATAAAATATGATATCCACCTAAATTTTTACGTATTCGCGTATCGTTTAACCTAATAATAATAATGTAAAAAGACATTATTTATGTCTAACACAGCAGAACCAATAAATATGATATAGTTTTTAGTTTTTACTAATTGTGGTGCCTATATGCGTCAAAGTATTTTTTTAGACTAATAGAAAAATAATATTGATGGAAATATCAGTACTCAAGAGTGAAAGAAAATTCGGAGAAAATATTGATGTTGGTAAAAGTATTGGAAAAATTATAGAAACTATGAATATTTATTTTTTGTATTTCAAGATGAGATAAATATTGAAAAAAAAATACATAAATTAATAAGTTGCATATAAACAAATTACCTAGATAGAAGTCTAAATACTAATTGAAAGTATTATAACATCTTCAAACCCAAAAATAGCTAAATATAACGTAGTTTTTTTTCCCTTTTGTTTCTATTAATTGTTACCGGCCACCGAAAATAAAATAGCACCCCAAATTTTCGTAAACGTTTGGTTCATAGATTCAGAATTATGATTCATAATCATTATCGTTTTACGTGTATTTGTTGTGAGAGAAAAATACTGTAGAAAACCATGAATCATGATTCGGAATCAAAGACGAATATAAGAAACAAACATATCGTTTTACCAAAATATGATGATTAACACAACGTTTATAGATCCGTTATAGAATATTAAGCATGAATCAAATAAATGATAAAATTGTCATCCGACAGATTTATTTTTGTTATGATTTTTGTAAGCTCAATCACGTCAGATACGATTCTAACAAAAGTCACCTCTATTTGTTATTAAAAATAATAATTTTAAGACATCATCAGTTTTAAGTGGACGTTTTGTTCATGGATTCAGAATTATTCTCAGTTTACGTATATTTTTTATAAGAAAAAATATTATAGCGAACCACGAACCATGATTCAAATCATCATACGAATCTACCAACTAAACGCACGCAAATTTGGTAAATAAAGGATCACCATGACCGCACGTGGCAGAGGCAGTGTGAGTGTGTCTCGTAGGACACAGAGGCAGGAGATTGAGCTCGTTTGGTTGGAGGATTCGTTCCCTGATTCGAATCATAGTTCATGGTTCGCTACAGTATTTTCTCTCACAAAAAACACACGTAAATAAAAAATGATTCTAATATCATAATTCTAATCCATGAACCAAACGAACTCAATGATTCACATGTCAATGCGTGGTCCCCACGTTCCTCCTTCCCCTGAGGAAGCTTTCAACTGCTCCGATGGGTCCCGCCGGGCCACCAGATGTAGCGTGATGCCGATTTCTGGCCGTTCATTATTGCCACCCATGCAATATTGTAATAACCATTTTAATTAGTATTAATTACCAAAAACAAAAACAAAATATAATTTAATGAATTAGAATTAATTTGCCGACGGATCCAACTAAAAATCTGTTTATCACAACTCCGTACTAATTCCCAGTTGTTAAGTACTTCACTTGCAAGTTGCAACCCGGCATTAAATGACACCAGACCACCTATGTAACCGAAAAGGGCAAGCAATGTTTATAGTAAATGAGTTGTTTTTAAGTTTAATTATTATTACTTTCTTTAGAGATCTATTGTTCTTTAGATATGGTATACGACCATAGATTTAGATTAAGAGAATTATATATGCGTAATATGTTATTGTTTAGGCCCCCGTTAACGTGCGACGGTACGACAGGTTCTTTTATCTTATGTATATTGGTGTATTCCTTTCTTCTTTTTTTTTGGTGTATTCCTTTTTTTTTTTTTTTGGGTTAATAACTATATGTTTTGCTAGTCGGTTAAAAATTATATGTTTGGGACACAAAATAAGCATTTATATGGATATGTATGGTAAATAATATTAGAATCTCACATTGACTGGAGATATTGGCATGATCCACTTAATAAGGTGAGGGTAATTATCCCATAACAAGCCGATTTTGTTATATTGAGTTAGGTCCAATATCCTTTTATTTCTGTAAAATGGTATCAGAGCAGGTCCAGTTTTACAATGTTGGGTCCCCCAATATCGACTTATTCGTAGCGGTTTAGCATGGTTCATGCTGTGCGTGAGGAGGCGTATTAGAATCCCACATTGGCTGGAGATATTGGCATGATCCACTTAATAAGGTGAGGACAATCCTCCCCTAACAAGCCGGTTTTGTTAGGTTGAGTTAGGTCCAATATCCTTTTATTTCTGTAAAATGGTATCAGAGCAGGCCCAGTTTTGCAATGTTGAGTCTCCCAATATCGACATATTTACAGCGGTTTGGCATGGTCCACGCTGTGCGTGAGGGGGCGTATTAGAATCCCACGTTAACTGGAGATATTGGTATAATCCACTTAATAAGGTGATGACAAGTACTAAAAGTTATTAGTTGCGAATTTTACATGCGGTAACTATTTTACCAAGACTTCCCAGCCAAAAAAAAAAATCCCATATTACCAAGAGTACAAGATAACTATGACCTATTGCATCAAAAAACAAAAAGGAAAAAAAAAATGTGATTACCTACCACCAAGGACCTAGTGTCATTGAGCTAATTTTTTAGTAGTTTGGTGCGTAGATTAGAGTACTCCGGGACCGGATCTCATAAGTGCTTGATTAAGACTATTTTTCCAATGTGATCATCAATATTAACCTTTAATGAAACTAAGGGTACCTTTAATAAAACTAAAGGTGACGTATTTTTCCCATAAAAATAGCTATAGCAAAATGTACGTAAACATTATATATTTACCAGTAACCATAACAAAATTAAGGCAAAGGAAATTAAGACAAAGAAACTGTGATTTACATAAATGTATGAACATTGTAAAACTATTGGACAGCTCCCAATACATTGAGTATGAATTTTTTATGTGGAAATATTGAAGGCCCGTTTAGTTCATCGATTTGAGTTTTTAATTTGAGTTGAGATGTGATTTTATATGAAAGTTTTTTACTGTAGTAAAAAAGTTAAATGTGACTGTTTCTTAGAGCTTTTTATTATAGTAAAACTCAAATTTTAAACTCAAATCAGTAAAATGAACAGAGTATGAGTGTGCATTTTACATCATCAAAAAACGCTAGGTTAATAAATAACAGTGCATTTCAAAGAACGTATATCGTACAAAAAAACTTTACATATTCATCAAAACGGAGGTATTAATTTGTATTATCTGGATTTTGTTAAGAATAAGGATATCAACTCGCTTTTTTAGTAGGGGAAGCTGGCAAAGCTAATTAAATTTCATTTAATATATATTTTTTACACTATAGTATCTTATATATATATATATATATATATATATATGATACCAAGTTCATTTACAGTACGAAATCATTAAAAAGATCAACTTCATGAAACAACTACTCGAGTATATATGGCTCATAAATTATTCAATCCTTTGTAAGATGCGAATGAACTTGGGATTTTTAAACAACGTGAACATCGAGATATATGCATGTAAAAGTATAAATTTACTGCGTGGATTTTCATCTGAGCACTACAATGGCATATATACGGCAGGTAAGATATATGTGCACATTATAAATGTCTGAAATTCTAATGAGTCTATTATTTTAGGTGAAAATTAAAGGGTTAAGTAGGACATTTTTGCATTTAGGTCAATCTCAAGGTCCCTCACTAACTCCTTTAAGTGATTAGCCTTCTACTCGCATGTTAAATATTGGAGTTTTTTATGGTAAGATTATCTGTATTGCATGTTTCTGAACGGTATATTTAATCAAGATGTTACTGAAATAATATATATATATATATATATATATATAATTCATAGAACGATACTAGAAGATTCCAAACAGATGTCGTAATAGGGTTTTTTTTTTTTTTTTTCATACTTTACTGTGCAATTATCTATCCATAAATATCTATTAGCAATTTTGATCGGGATTCTTTGAAAGGAATTATAGAAGACCAGGAATTAATGTTGTGTGGGACTCACTGTAAAAGGAAAAGGAAAGTGAGCCGATCATTAGCAATACACATCACATAATCAAATTCATGGTCTCCAACTCTGACCACATCCCGAAACACAGGGCCTACCAAATATTAAACCACTTCAAGATCCATTACCATCGGATTTAGAAAGTACATGAGATCATTGTCTAACTGTTTGGGTGGAAGCCAACCTCATAAAACGACTTATTTTAATCCCAAAATTAATCCAAGTGAACAAAATCACAAAAAAATGAAAGAGACCAAATCAAGGACCTTTCTGTGTCACCCAGCCTCTGAGGGGTGCATAAAGAGTTAAGGAGGTTGCACGAATCATAACCCATGTCTTGGAATGGATGTACAAGAGGAAACCCAACTTGGGAAATACCATGTGATGTTGGCAAGGATTATGGGGGCAAGTGAATAGCTCTCTCTCTCTCTCTCTCTCCTCTTGTGGGGCTCGTTTGGATCTTGATGTAAGTCCAAAAGCCGTCCTTTTCAGGATAGTTAATAATGCTGTTTGTTTCATCAACTATGGAACAAAAGATATGAATGCACTACGTGCCATGTGTGTGTAATATGGTTTTTGGTTTTATAGGGAAGGTCATATATATTTGGCTAAGTGTAGACTTTTGGTCAGATGGATTTTTATTCAGTTATTTTCAGTGACGGTGCGTGGGGCTCTCCCTGGATCCT
Source organism: Morus notabilis (assembly GCF_000414095.1). Taxonomy (NCBI): domain Eukaryota; kingdom Viridiplantae; phylum Streptophyta; class Magnoliopsida; order Rosales; family Moraceae; genus Morus; species Morus notabilis. Next base: position 11,601 of record NW_010361555.1, read on the forward strand.
CCCCTGGCATAAGCTTTTATTATATATGTATATATGTCCATATTATATATATATATATATCTATATATGTTGGGCAAATATATATATACATATATATATTGAAATGATTGATTTGGGTGAACACACCTAAATCTCAAGCAGAATCATGAATAATTACTAAGAAATTGGGATTGTTAATGCATAGCTAATCTATTTAGGGCAATTCAGAACTTCTTATTTTTGTTTTTTCGCTTCATTCATATGTATGGTTCATAGGCTACGTACCTAGGAGTTCAAACACTAAATTCTCGTCCAGGAGGCTCAATGATACTCAATTTCAGGTCTCTAATTTGATGCTAATGATTGAGAAATAGATTTTATCAATCAAACTAAACGGTACAATATGTGTCGTATACGTTCTGTTGCAACTTTGGAAGTCATGACTTTTTATGAGCCAGCATAAAGTTTCATATTTCCCCATGCTAGTTTTTGAAGTAATAACTTGTACTAGAATATATACAAACCATTCTGACAGATTTAATTATAACTACAAATCTACAAATCTATTTACTTTTCCACAAGAAAAGTTTTGATCTGCCTTAATCAGACCGTCTCTTTCCTTCGTGAAAAAGAGAGAGAAAGAAAAAAAAAAAAAAAAAAAAAAAAAAAAAAAAGGAAGAGGCATGCAATATGCCATTGTGTGGCAAATGTATCGATGTCAAAGGGTTCAAATATTGCAAAGAGCCGTTACCAAATTCTAGCACTTGAAATGAGTATGTGACTGGGGAGAGATGTTAAGAGAGACACATATTGGCTCCCCTGGTTGAATTTCCATGATTAAAGCTCAAAATTCCCAGGCTCCCTTGGATTTTTGAGGTTACCCAAGGTTAAAAAAAAAAAAAAAAAGGGTTAACATATACTAATTCCCATGATTAAAGTCCTTCTCTTTAAACTCCTTGTTCTCTCTTTTTTAACTGTCATTTCCATTTTCGTTTTTGGGTACTAGAGCTTATTCTTTCAAAATTCAAAATGATCATAATAACGCTTGTATATTAAAAAAGGAGACTAAGGTAAGAACTATTCCCGTTCATTTCGCTGATTCGAGTTTTGCTACAGTAAAAAGCTCTCACAAATAATCACATCTAACTTTTTTATTACAGTAAAAAGCTCTCACATAAAATCACATCTCAACTCGAATTAAAAATTCAAATCAGCCATTTTGCTTAATTCATATTGCTACGTCCTTTCTTTTCAGCAATGTTAGTGATCCAACCATTTCGCTTATTCTAATTTTCCCCTTTATTTTTTTGCTTGTGAGATTATTGATTCATGTTTGGTTTTTCTAGATACAAGTTCTCTCTCTCTCTTCTTTTTTTTTTTTTTAATGAATGAAATTTGTAGGTGAATAATGACGATAAAACTCATGACATGGAAAAGAAGTGCATACACCATATCTAACAATATTAGGCGCGTATTTTAACATTAACACAAGTGGAAGGGTAGTCGAAGATTAAAAATAGATGCTAATCAATTAGGACGAGTACACCAACCAAATTAATCAATTATTCTTTTATTCTGATTCTACCAAATGAATCATTAACACGTTATAAATCATTTTCACGTAATATACCTTGCTCCAAAAGACCTAATCCTATAATACCATAAGTAAAATAAGAGAATAAAATACTTCATTACAAAATACTAGTATACTACGATAAACAAGTCTTTTTTTTTATTTTTTCAAAAACAATATACAAACAAATTGCACGCCTTAAATTACCACAAATTAGCCAGAGATATGACCCCGTTCATTTCGCTGATTCGAGTTTAGAATTCGAGTTTTGCTACAGTAAAAAGCTCTCACAAACAATCAAATTTAACTTTTTTGCTACAGTAAAAAGCTCTCACATAAAATTACATCTCAACTCGAATTAGCGAACTAAACGGGCCCTATGAATAATATATAATTCATAACAGCTTTTAATATCTAATTTAATTCTTTGTCATATTGCCATGATTATTTGGTTACGTATTCCCAATATTCAACCATAGCCTTGCCAGCTCATTAGGAATTTTAAACCTAAAAACGCTGAACTCGGCAAAACAGTCGTCTTTCTCTTTTCTCCTCAAAATATAGAATGATGCAAAAATTCCATTTTAGTTTCTTGGGATTGTTGTATTAAATACTATTTTCTCATATTCCTTTTACTACAAAGAATCAACATTTTAAAGAAATTTAATCAACACGCACGATAATATGCAACCACCCCACAGAATCATAGTAATTGAAACAATTATAATCGGCTTTACCCCTCCTTTAAAGTTAATAATTAAATTTAACTAAAATTGAGCTCATTTAATCACTCACCTCAATTTTTATCCTCCATAAATGGTCAACCATTCCTTATTAGTAAAAATCACCAGACCAAAAAAAATAAAAAAAGTAAAAAATAAGAAAAATCCTCTGAATGGCTTTCCAAATTTACTATTTACTACCTCCATAATAACTCGAACAAAAAATTTTTAGAATCTCATGCCGACATTTGGACCCGCCATTATTACAGCGATATTAACGCGCACGGACATTTTCCGTGGTCAACACCACAGGCGATAAAGTCCCTTCTGCTCACTTTCTCCCCCATCAACATGATCAACGGCTTGATATTCGAATTTGGGAGGAGGACTATTAAGAGATGGGGTTGGACCATAATTTTTGGAAAAATACGGGGGTAAATTAGGAAACAAAATTGGCAAGTCCATTGCCACGTCATCGGGCGACAACCTGTTTGCCGGGCTCCAATTAGGATGGACATGCACGCGCGTGGAACAAAAAACACACTATAAAATGCTCTCCCTCCCCTGTTTCCCCTTCGCTTCATCTTCAAGGCGTGCAATTTGTGCTCTCATTACATTACAATTTCTCTTCCTTTCTCTCACATACAAATACAACTTCTCTTTGGAGTTTCTCTCTATACACAATCATCGCTTGCTCTGTTTTTCTCTTTGCCCTTTTTTTTTTTCTTCTTCCATTTCCAAAGACCCAGAAATTTCAAGAGAGAGAACAGAAAAAAAAAAAAAAAAAAGAACGACCAATATTTTTGCTCCATATATGTCTCTTTTCTTTAGGAGTTGTCTTTCACATTAGCAGCTTTTGAAACTCACTTAGCAGACAAAATAATCGGAGACGCAAACTCGAATTACTCAGCCTTTCAGGTCTTGATTTGTCACTCTCAATACATAGGCTCATCATCGTCTTCTTTCTTATATTATGCAGAAAATGTATAGGCCTGAGAAAACACTCAGAGAAGTTAGATACAAGCACGAGAAAGAAATCCCATCTTTCTCTTCGAGTCTTCTGGACAAAATATACCGTTCGATCGACGAGGGCGAGAAGAACAGCGATGATTTGAAGTTCTTCAGAGAAACAATGGCGAAGAAACAGAGCAAAACTAGTGGAGGGAAAACTAACAGAGGAATAATGGAAAAAGAAGAGGAGGTGGAGATGAACAGCTTTCGCCGAGCTTGTCTGATCGATAAATGGATCGAGAAAAAAGTCGGCGAAAAGGCCGGAACCCAGAGAAGAAAATATTACTCGGAATTCGATAGAAAATTAGAAAACGACAACAATGACGCTCTGTTCTTCAGCTCCACTTCAAGCTCTTCAGACTCGAGCTCCGGCGGATTCTCATCGTCCGACACCGAGTCCATCTACGGTGCCAGGTCAGCGTTCTCACACTCTGCGCCGGCGAGGCCTAAACCCGTCCGTACGACCGTGACGGGGAGAAAACAACAGAGGAGTGCTCTGTTTTACGAGCAGAGAGAAGAACTCCACGTGTTCGGCGATTACCACAGGCCTAAGGATATGGAATTCCACACGCCGAAGCTCGACGACAAAGTTTTGATCAAGTCGAAGTCTAGGGCTTTGAAGATTTACAGCAATCTGAAGAAGGTGAAGCAGCCGATCTCGCCGGGAGGAAAGCTCGCCAACTTTCTCAATTCCCTCTTCACGAGCTCGAAGAAGCCGAAGAGCTACAACACGACGTCGTCTTACCAGGAAATGAGCACATGTTCCTCGGCATCGTCGTATTCAAGATCGTGTCTTAGCAAGAACTCGGAGAAACTGCGTGACAATAGCGTCAAAAGATCGGTTCGGTTCTACCCTGTGAGCGTTATTGTGGACGAAGATTCTCGTCCGTGTGGGCATAAATGCTTGTACGAGGAACAAGATTCTGCTCTGATGCCGGTATCGGTACCGACGGCGTGGAAGATCGGGCGGTCGGCGACGAGAAAAGTAGCGGAAGAAGAGCTTAAAGTGCAACAACAAGTATTGGAAAAAACACGGCGAGTTGAAGAAACGGCCAGGGAGTTTCTGAGAGATTACCACCAAAAGCAAACGAAGAAGAAAGACTTCGTGTGTGAAAAAATTCGAGACAATGAGGAAATTAAGGATGATGAATTTGATGACGCAGCTAGCTATTCGAGTTCCGATTTGTTCGAGCTCGATCACCTCGCCGTGATCGGTAAGGAAATTAGGTACCAAGAGGAACTTCCGGTGTATGAGACTACTCGTGTTGATAAAAATCGTGCCATTTCTAATGGCCTAATAATGTAGATTTTTTTTTCTCGGTTTTGTTTTGTTTTGTTAATTATCGTCATATAGAAATCCCACATGTTCTTAAATTCTTTTTGTCTCAACGTATTTTATATTACACTACCGTTTTGATCATGGTGGCTTGGGATATGTTAATTAGTTTTAACGAGCAAATGAAGAATTGTTATGTGAACCCTTTTGCCCAATATTTCTCTTTACTGATACAATTAGGCCTTAATCTCCATGTATTATTTCTTACTTTGTGATGATGACAATGATAGACTATCTTATAATCTTATCTTATAAAATATTTTGGAAGGAATAGTTTTTTTAGCTGATCTTGCTGCTGATGCAAGACTATTTGTTGTTCCCACTTATAGTACTTTAGGTAATATGAAAAGAAATGTAAGTTGGTAAACGGGGTTTCAAAGAAGAGAGAGAGAGAGAGAGAGAGAGAGAGAGAGAGAGAGAGGAAAAGGAAAAAGTGAGTGAGAGTTTTTGATTTCTGAAAAAGAAAGGGAGAAGTGGGGATGCGTTAAATTCTTGATGATCAAACATTCAGATAGATACTGACAGAACAGTTTGATAGAGGAAGCAGGATGGGGGAAAAAAGAAAAGAAAAGAAGAGGAAAGAAAAAGAGGAGGGAAGAAAACGAAAGATTCGAGATCGTAATGACAAGCAAGATTGATGAAAGAGAGGTGTTGTGATGGTAAAGGGAAAGGCAGATCTTCGCCCATGGGAATAGAGAAAGTGAACCATTAAAGCACTTTGCTTTCCTCTTTTATTTTTTATTTTTTTCATTCTTTCTTTCTCTGGAATTGGATTTGCATATTGGCCCCTCTCAACTTGAACCTTGCCTAAGCTTCAGGCCATCATAAGCATTCCAATCCCAACAACCAAGAAAATTAACAAAAGATATTTCAACACATTGTTTTGATTTGGGTGCCTATGTCCATCCACGCCAAAATTTCAATTATTAGCTCATTCATCGTTCCTTTCAAGTAAATCTAGAATTGGACAAACAAAGAGGGTCAATCTATCACTTCATTTTAGTTTTAATTTTAGAGCTTTCACTTAGGAGCTGTTCAGCAGCTATAAAAACTCAAAAAAAAGGTAACTCGAGTTACAATTTTATTTAAGTTCACGTTCTTTTAACTTTGAACTCGAGTTTGGGATTAAAACTTGAGTTCAAGTTTTCCCTTCAACTCGAGTTCAGAAACTCGAACTCAAATTAATGAATAATATTTTTTCTATTTTTAAAAATGCTATTATTTTTTCGTTTTAATTCTGATTGAGATGATTTTTTTTCTATGCGTTGACAACGAAAAAACGAATAAAACCCAACCGATATATCCTATTAAAATTTTCCATCACAATTGGATTTTTATTAAAATACTCTAAAAATAAATTCAAGTTTTGACTCACTCAAACAGAAACTTAAAAATATTCTTATCTCAAACTATAACTTAAATGTACACAACTAAACACAAACTCAAGTTATAATTTTAACTCAAGTTATAACTCAAACTCAACTTAAAATCTTTACTCAAGAATGTCTAACTCAAAAATGCAAAAGAATAACCCCTTAGTTAGCCGTTAAGAAAATAACAGAATATGTATATGATGTTGATACAAAATAACACTCTACTGACATAGCACAGCATTATGCACGTAAAGTTGACGAAAAATAATACTCTATTAACAGAACATCATCCATATTTTGTCCTCATCCTTTTAACATATAGATGAGGATGATTAAAGTTAAAATAAAAACTAAAGTTTGTGATATTTTAAAGCTCATCGACTAAATGGATTGAGATAATAACAAAACAAATATGATTGTAGTTTTCTGATAAAAAAACAAAAATGTCTATCGATCCCAAGAATTTATCCACTACTTTGTCCTATATCACTTTACAAGCCTTTTGGAGTAAACAAGCCAAGAAGAATTACTCTTCCAGAATTTAGAAGAATGTGGTGCATTTACTTTAAGTCTTGTATACGTAGCTCATTATTCAATGTCGCACATAAAGTATAGTAATGAGAGAAACTTGACAAAACTTAAGCATGTTTCTGTGGTCCTCAAAAATACATAATGAGAGAGGGAATACATACTTGTATACAGCCAAATAAAACAGTTATTTCTTGAAGGTGGATTCATATTTTTGTCCTAATTGCTATAATTCTATCCGTATGGGACTGAAGATTTTTAGAGCTGGTTTTAGTTGAGTGCTTTATGAAGGCAGCAGAGGGCTCTCTCTCTCTCTCTCTCTCTCTCTCTCTCCTAAAAGAAGAAAATAATTAATTACTATGGTGGGGTTACTAACTAATTCATATTCTAAGTACAGAAGCATGCCACCACTAATTGGGAAAAAAAAAGTAGCAACATATTTATCGAGAGTACTTTTCTTGTAATGTTTCATTCCTAGTGTGAAAGAAAAACGGTAAATTAGGCAAGTCATCATTTGAAGTTTGTGTTAAAAAAGAGAACAACTACAATCTCATGCGCTCAATATATAACTCATTTTTTTATTTTTCTCTTTCGTTTAAGAAGATATCTGAATTCGAAACATATCAATTTTAAGGAAGAGGAGATTTTGATGGGTGTGCTAGTGCGGTGGAGGTGATTAGTACTTTTACATATTTAAGAACTAAGATCTGAAACACGTAACCTTTAAGATATACATAAACTAATATTTGAGAATATATGTTAAACAATCCTACGTGAATTTATATATTATATATATATATATATATATTGATATGCGTGAATTATATATTTCTTTCTGGCACGAAAAGGAATCTCTTGCACCATGTGCACCGTTGAATATGCCAACCATCAAAAGCTTTTTTATGTTAGCATCGTATCATAACTTACAATTAATTAATTATCGACATTTATTATGCAGAAACTAAATTGGAAAAAAAAAAAAAATCGATCTTACTAAGGAGCCCATATTTTAAGGCTTTTTAATGGCATTTAATTAGTAGAGCTGGTCATGAATCGAAAGCATAAAGGCTACGGATGCGTACGCTGCCACATATAGTAATGATAACTTTTTTCTACTTTGGGTACCATAAGAAGAAGTTGTAAATGATCGAGCCGGGACACATTAATTATTCTTGCTTTCCCAAAAGACATTGTAAACTCTTTAGCCTAACCAAAATGATTTTTACAAAATGATGGGATATATATCATGACATGTAACGAAGGCTTATAAGATTATTATTGATATATATATACAACACTTGAAATGATTTTCAAAGGATATAAATTATTCGTTGTAGTTTTACCGAAAACAACGACTTGGGAAATAATTAATGAGCAATATAAGACTGAGTAGAAGTCTATAACTAGATTTAATATATGAAAATCAACATGCTTGAACAATATACATGGAAAGAAATGCCTAGGAGAGTTCATTGTTAGTAGACTTAATAATGTTCAATCAATTATATAAGATTAATTAGTACGTGACGAGCATGAAGTGGGTCATTACGGTGTGCAATGGCTAGCGGGGGAGACCCACCAAAAGAAAATTTGGCTCTCTAGTCAAAATTTAACATGATCTTATGATTAGAAAATTTAAAAAATATACACACACACAAAGCAAAGCTATATATATATATATATATTTATTTAAGGCGGTGGTGGATTCTTAACTTATTCAAGAAAATGCAGTTATGCAGTTAGCTAGCCTGTTAATTTATGATTTCTGAACAGGGTACTTTATAGTTTGAACTCTTGTAAAGTAGTTTTTTAATTGAAATTAAAGGGTAATTAAGGGTTTCAGATAAAGTTTAATGAAGGAAGAAGATGAGGTTATTTGTTTATTAGGATCATTCCTCTACGCTTCCTTAAGTTAAATATTCCGTACAGTTGGTGTGGGTGGGGAAGTTGCCGGCAGCAATGATGAGAAGAATATTGTTTGTGGTGAGAATAAAAAAGAAAACCTAACTTCCTAGGCGGTATCACCTCAAATGCATTGAGAAGAACAGCATCGACATTGGTTTAGATAATTTTTCTTTATTTCTCCGGTGAGAAATGTTAGCACTATTTTTTATATCACTCTCTGTGTTTATTATTTGACACGTGCACTCTAATATTTCATTTTCTATTTAAATAATAATGTATCATGATAGTAGAGTTCACGTGTCAAACAATAAATGTAGAGAGTGACAAAAACAGTGTTGTTAGTTTTTTTTCTCATGCTGTTAATTCTTGTATAATAGAGTTTGTTATGAATCTTTTTGCTGGAGATCAGTATTTAAATGAATCTAATATATATATGTATATATATACAGAGGGAGATATTCAACTTATTTTTTCTTAGCTGGGTAGACAACTTTGGTCATAGACATCTTGTAAAACTAGTAATTAATGGAATAATATTAATGGAGGGTACCTAACTATTATAATATGTGACACCACGAAATTCACTATACTTTGAGGATTCATCGGTTCAGACGTTTCATGTTTTGCATATATAATACGTATAATAATTGATATACTATGTACATATTCCATTTCCATGCTAGACTGCTAGCTTAGTTATTGTTGTTTTAAATGATCTCACGTACAACAGTAAAAGCGCACAAAAACTGCATGCGCAGTATAAATATAGCCACAAATATTACCAAAAAAGGAGGAATGAAGAGATTAAAGAATAAGAAGATTAGTATTACTTTTCTTTTGTATTTTGTATTTTTCCTTATTGAAAGCGGAATATTTTTCTATCAATTGGGGTAATAAAAGTAACCATCTAAATTCTTTGCAGCATCAAAGCATGCTGGTTATTAAGAGCCCGTTTGGTTCATGAATTAAAATCATTTTCGATTTACGTGTGTTTTTTGTGAGAGAAAATACTGTAACGAACTATGAACTATGATTCGAATCAGAGAACGAATCCTCTAACAAAACGAGCTTGTTATCAACAAGCGATAAATGGATCCGTACATATAACTTCAAATCAGAGAGAAAGAACAAGTACCATGGTTGAAGGACATTATTTTTAAATTACTAACACTCTTTCACTAACGAACTCAGCAAGTTAAACATCTTTCTTTTAGAAAAAAAAAATCTTTAATGTATACCTTGCATTATATATATATATATATATATATATGTATATGTATATATCTATATATATGAGAAAAGAAACAACATGACTAGACATACCGATACATATGGTTACATGATTTACTAGTGATTGTTGTTGCTTAGTTAAAGAAAGTGAAATGAGCGACTAACTTAATACAAATAAAGTTTCTAGTAATAAATCTTAATCCCCATGTGACTTTTAGACACACACACACACACACACACATATATATATATATATATATATATAGATCATCATAATTGGATCGAGCCCTTTTCATCTCTTTGGAAGTTAGTCCAAATATTGGGTAAAAGATGACAATAAGGCTCACCTCAGCAGCTCAGCTAAGAGCGTAAACGATGGTCCACACTCCACAATCAACTCTAGATGTCCTCACTTTTGCTTGCTTTGCTTACTACCTGACGCAACGTAAGCGATTCAACGTTGTCGATCCCTAGGTGAATTTTGTTTCCCACAACATCCTTAGCAGCTTTTGTTTCTCTTTATCTTTTCTCCCACAAAGGGTCAGGTCAATGCTCATGACTCATGAAGATGAAATCTTATTATCTGTCTTGTAAGCTAGTTGTAGAAAGTTACGTCTCGTTCGCTTCGCAGATTTAAGTTTTCAATTCGAGTTGAGATGTGACATTTTCTAAGAGCTTTTAACTGTAGCAGAAAAAGTTAAATGTGACATTTTCTGAAAACTTTTAAATGTAGAAATCTAAAACTGAAAACTCGAATCGGTGAAATGAACGATGCCTTAAAATAAAAAAAAAAAGATAATTGTTAGTGTCACCCCGTCCCTATTCTTTATTCTTTTGATCTATAATAGAGATCTTGATATCCCTATTCTTTATTCTTTTGATCTATAATAGAGATCTTGATATCCAACCAATATAATAGAAATGACCTGATGTAATTCTAGTTAGAGTACGAGTCTAGTTTCACTATAGTACTACCACAAGCCCACCACCGCACATTGATCGGGCAAGACTTTAGAGTGGGGTTTTGAATATCGAACTTTAAATTCATCCTCAAAGGAGAAATAACAAAATGTATCCCAACCGCTGCATCAATTTAATGGTAAGGAGGAAAAAAAAAAGGTTTGCTATCACGTTATTTTCTACTACCAAAGATATTTGGGGGGCAAGTACAGCTAACAGCTGCCACAACCAGGTCTTGGTGAAGAACATTTAATTGCAACAAATTAGCCGAAGCTTAAATGGAAAGCTTAACTCATTGATGTGGCGTTTCGGCCTCTCCATTATTCCTCAGTTGTGTAAAATTTTCAATTTAGTCCTTAGGCATCAGTTTTGTGACAGATAATTAATGAATTCTAGATATCTGTTTTATCCATGCACTTGTTATATATAACTCTCTTTCTGGAGCATTCTATCCAATTCCAACTAACTTAGGCCTGAATCAAAGTAAAGATTTATGTTTTATATTGTAATTATCCTTTGGTATAAAAAGAAGAAAGCATAACTTATAAGTAATATATAAATGGGATCCTCCGTCACCTCCAAGCACATTAATATATAAGGTTCATATGAAGCCAAAAATTTTATCAAGGGTACAACTTTTTAAACGTTTCTAACATTTTGGATTCCAGATTAAACCTGGAAGAATCTGTTTTCAAACGGCAAGTGGTAAAATTCTAAAATGATTGAATGTAAAGAAATCAAAAGAAACAAACAAAAAGGAACTTCATTTTTGTCGACTACACCTGCTGCATGGACCAACGTATCATATTGCTTATAAATCAGTATATTCATAATATTGGATAGGACCACAGTATGTATATATGGTGGTCCAATATTTGTACCTATCCGTGCTTTACGTTGTGGAGAAAACCGCCCAATTATATCATCCTTCATATTCAATTTCCTCTTCCAAATGAACGTCCAAATCTTCATAGACATAATCGCCCAAAAAGGTTACATATAATCTGCACCCTCGATTCCATCAAAACTTTAATACAACGTTAATCTGCATACGCATTACGTTATTTTTAAAGAGTTTAATCAAGTGTTACACATAAGAAATTTCGCCCATACAAGGGCTAAACAACAAAACTGTGCCGCGTTATAATCAGCACTGGACCCTCCTTAAGTTTTCTCTTCTTCCACCATGAGGGCCACTCAATCTAGGTCTTGGCAGTCACCGGCGGTGGAGAATTCAACGCCGGGCCAGAAGCACGGCAAAACCACCACGCAGCCCTCCGGATGTTGCCGGGGGCTTAAGGACTGCTTGAAAATGGGTTCAATTGTTTCCACAAAGCGGAGTGATCATGAGCCAACTTCCACATTGGAGCAACAGGTAATTTGGACCACACATTTTAGTTGGTCTTCCTTTGTCTAACCAAAATGTTGGACCACGGCTATGTATGTGCATGGCTTGCATATTAAGGTTCACGAGTGCATGTATTTATTTAATTCCGATTCCGTGATTAATACTCTGTGGGAACAACACCCATCTTTGGAATGTCAAATGGTCAAAATGCCAGGCTAGTCCATGTGCATAACCTATAAAGTTATATACAATATTTGGGCCCACTTTGATATTGTTCACTTCACGAATTCAAGTTTTTAATTTAAGTATAAATGTACATTTTTTAAAAGCTTTTAACTATAACAGAAAAAATTAAATATTATATTTTCTAAAAAATTTTAACAGTAAAAATTTAGAATTGAAAACTCAATCGATAAAATGAAGCATAGGCTTTAAGCATGCTAAATGGGTTTTAGTGCAATACTCATTGATTACTGTGCCTCAAGTTATAAAAAACAGTTTCCGTGGACCCCGATTTTTCAAATGTTCTTGTAGGCTTTTTATTTTTATTTTTCCTAAAGATGAAGACTCAAATGTCTAAAGGCTTATTCTTTTAGAATAAAACTTAAAAAAAAATTAAACTCAAATTAAAATTTTATTTAAATTTATGTTCGTTTATAAAATTTGAGTTTAAATTTTAATTTAGGGCTAAAATTTGATGCAATTATATTCGCGAATTCAAATTTTCAATTTCAATAAAAATGTATCATTTTAAAAAAAATTTTAACTATAATATAAAAAATTAAATATTATAATTTTTAACAGTCAAAATTTAGAACTTCAATAGTAAAATGAAACAAAAGCTTTAAGCATGCTAAATGGGTTTAGTGCAATACTCATTGATTACTGTGCCTCAAGTTATAAAAAACAGTTTCCGTGGACCCCGCTTTTTCAAATGTTCTTGTAGGCATTTTATTTTTATTTTTCCTAAAGATGAAGACTCAAATGTCTAAAGGCTTATTCTTTTAGAATAAAACTTAAAAAAAAATTAAACTCAAATTAAAATTTTTATTTTTAATTGTGTATTTATAAGTAAAATAAGGGTATGATAGTAAATTAATATTAATATTAAGAATGAGAGTCTCAATCTCAATGGGGGTATGGGAGTGTCAATCCTATTTCTCAATCTCAAATTTGAGTGGGGTCTACCAATCTCAGTCTTATTTCAGGATAAAAAAGAACAAGTAAACATAAAATTGACTCTCATTTCTTACTTTCATTTTTTAATCTGGTAAGTAAACATGCCATGTGTGAATGCTATGAATTGATACAACATTGTTGCTCTCATAAAGGTTGCAGACCTAGAAAGAGAAGTGGAAAGGCAGAAAGAAGTCAGGTTTATTTATAAGAAGAGGATGGAGAGAACGCAAGACTATCTGAGATACTGTCTTCAAATAGCGCAGGAAAATGGATTCTTGGATCTTATTGTCCAAAACAAAGATGCTCCTCCCACTCCTCAAACACCAACACCCCTGCATCAACACTCGGAGCTTGCTTCTCTAATTGATGTAGCCAAGCTAAATGGCTGGTACATTGCTCCAGATGAGGTCCATCACCCCTAGCTTATAATTAGATATCACACATATATATATATATATATATATATATACACACACATATATAATAACTGTAAAAAGATTCGAACTCTTCACCTTAAGATTGGAGGTAAGAGTATGGATTTACTGCAAGACCTAACCTACAATCACGTTACGGTTCCATTCATTTCACCGATTCGAGTTTAAAATTCGAGTTTTGTTACAGTAAAAAACTCTAAAAAATAGTCACATTTAACTTTTTTACTGCAGTAAGAAGTTCTTACATAAAGTCACATCTAAACGGACCCTACATGTCATAGTTTAATCATACTAAAATCACATTATGTGGTAAACATAAAACTGTCATTGTTTTGTTAATTTAAATCATGCATAGCACTATCTAAAAAAAAGTATCATATCACAATTTAAAAAAAAAAACAACCTTATATAGGAATTACATTATGTGTCATTGAATTGATAGAAATTCTTTAACTATGCTTGAAACAATCCAAGAAACATTGTGAAGAATATAATATATACATATATCACTTTATAAACCACATAATAAAACTGTTCATTAATTTAAATAGAAAAATGCAAACCAGCAATTGTTTTTTTTTTTTTTGTGTGTGGTGAAAACCAACACTTGTTAATTAACTAGCACGTTAATTAATAAAACAATCTTTTAAATTATGCAAAACCAATAAATTGATACTAGAGTTTAATGATTGAGCAGATTGAGCTGCAAGAGAAAATAGGACATGGAAGTACGGCCAACATTCACAGAGGAACATGGCGCGGACTTGATGTGGCGGTGAAATGCATACGACCCGATTTCTTCCAATCAAACGACAAAGGCGTAGCCTTCTTCGCCCAAGAGATGGAGACATTGGCGTGTCAACGACACCGTTTTGTTCTCCAACTGATGGGCGCGTGCCTTGACCCGCCATTCCGCGCGTGGGCGGTGACTGAGTTCTTGAGCATGACACTGGAGGAGTGGCTTCATGGGCCTGATAAGAGGCGGATCAAGGAGAGGATTACACCGCTTCCTCAGTTCAAAGAAAGATTGGGCCGGGCTTTGGAGATAGCTCAGGCCATGCAGTATCTCCATGCCCAAAGGCCCAAAGTTCTTCACCGCGATCTGAAGCCCAGCAATATTTTTCTGGACGATGCATTGCACGTGAGAGTCGCGGATTTTGGTCACGCTCGGTTTTTGAGTGAAGAAGAGATGGCACTCTCTGGTGAAACAGGCGAGTTTTTTTTTTTTTTTTTGGTTTGTATTTTGGTGAATTTTACATATTTTACCATGCTTCAAATTTTGATTTGTTTTACCATCTATACTTTTTTTTTTTTTAATGAGGAAACATCTTTATAATATATCTCTAATTTTCTATAAGTTATCAAAAATATATATTATTAACAAATTAGCGTTATTGAATAGCAATTTATAATTGTATACGTTATGTACAGATAAAAAAACTGAGTTTCAATCACGACATTTTTTTATTAGGGTTCGTTTGGTACGATAATTTAAACCATGATGATTTTAATCATGATTCTAGTATCAGAATCATGATTCATGATTTTGGGTTCAAATCATGATTTAGAATCAGAGATTTGAATCACCTTGAATCAAGAGGGGGGTGGTTTTAAAATCATGATTTGAGCAAGTTTAAAACATCACATCAGATTCCGAATCATTTAAACCAAACACTGATTCTGAATCATGATTCAGAATCATTGTAAACAAATACTGATTCTAAACCAAGATATAAAATCATGATTCTGGATCTATTTACCAAACGCACACTGAGAGTTTCTCCGTTGGAAAGCGTGAATGGCGTTGGAGCTATTCTCCAACCGAGTACCATTTCTCACGCCATTTTGATGTGAATGGAAAGGGCAACAATGGAAACTCAAATTTAATGGACTCCACTCAACACCAAATTTAGAATATAATAAGGAATACAAAAGGAATATTAAAAAAAAAAAAGAGATAAAATGGAATATTCTTTTTAGTGTTAAGAATGGTGTAATGAGTTTGAGATGAATTTAGTCTTTGAAGTGGAAGTTACATTATTTTGATGTGAAAGTTAGACTATTTTGATGTCATGAGTTGGAGATGCAGTTATGCCTTAGATTAATGGTTCGATTTCAATCTTAAACTCTTTTTATTCAGTATTGGAGTAATGATAAGAAGCTAAATTAACCAAACTTTTTCGTCCAGGCCATTTTTGAGCTCGTGGCCAAAATAACTAGTATTGTCTTTATTATTGTTTCTTTTTTTTTTTTTATTAAAACAATTAATATCCGGCACTTTAATGATAATCCCCATGCTAATATAATTACTTTTCCACAGGGTTATGTCTCACCTTATCTTTTTAAAATATTATCACGCCCACATTATCACCTAATATCCTTTGCCGAAACATTCTTACATACGTTCTGTTTTGTTTTACTTGAAATCGTATATTCCTAATAATTATTTATTTCGCTCAATATAACATGATTAATCGTTCATCAGTTCATTTATCGCTTTGTCTTTTCAGGAACTTATGTCTATATGGCTCCGGAGGTCATCAAATGTGAGCCTTATAATGAAAAGTGTGACGTTTATAGTTTCGGTATTATACTGAATGAGCTTATGACCGGAGAATATCCCTACATTGAGCTGGATTATGGTCCCACTAAGGTATATACATACATATATATACATATATATATATTAGACAAATAGTCCGACAATTATGCACAGTAAGTGGTTGTAAGTAAGTTTAGTTTGTGGTAAATCCACACCGTTTTCATCTAATATTGAGGTTAAGAGTTCGAGTCACTCCGGTGACTCCTCTAGCACTCTCTAATTAAAAAGAAAAAAGAAAAAAGAAAAATAGTTATGCACAATAGGCTAGCGCTAAGGATAAGGGGCAAGACGTATTAGAAGTCAAAAGTACTATCTATTTTCTCTTATAAATACTTTTAATAAGATTATGGTCATTTCTATGGATTTTTGTACCTTTTGTGGGAAAAAGAAAACGATGTCCCGTTCATTTCACCAATTCGAGTTTAGAATTCGAATTTTATTACAGTAAAAAGCTCTCAAAAACAGCAATATCTAACTTTTTTACTATAGTAAAAAGCTCTCACATAAAATCATATCTCAACTCGAATTAAAAATTTGAATTAGCGAACTAAATGAGCCTCTTAAGTCTCTTCACATTTCGATCCTCCATAAAAGGAAAGAAAAAGAGCCTAATTTCACAATCCTCGTTGAAGGGGTTAGAAGTAATGATCAAAATGATGAATGAAATTGACATAAAAACTCTTGTGTACTGATTAATATTTTTATGTACATATACTAGATCGCCATGGAAGTTGTAGAGAGTAATCTAAGGCCAAGACTTCGAGAAGACGATGGCCAACTTGGGGAGCTCATTGACCTCATTTGCCGATCATGGAATGAAGATGCTGCTATTAGGCCACCCTTTGCCACGATCACTTCCGTTCTAAAAAGACTTCAAAACCGGCTGTTGGAAAATAGTGTTAACCTGTAATTAAGTTGTTCGTAGTAACTAATTAATATTTGGTTTTAGCTGGAAAGTAATACTTCCTTAGAATGGTAGTATACATATACCTAGCATGCTCTTCTATTTTTCCCGATGCACAAAATAGTACTTCCAATTCTTCACCGAACATTCAAAATTCAAAAATTAAGAAAACTTCTATGAATATACAGACGTACTAGTTTACGTGCATTCTACTTTCTAAAAAATAAAAATCATGTGTATTATATTAGGAACTATTGTCGCATTTATTAATGACACGTTATGTCATGCAACAATATTTTAACACCGCGCCATTTACATATATAAAAAATGTTAACGTCACCTTTTTTGACACTTTCTGTCATTTTTTATTGTATAATATGTGGACTCCATTACATTATTTTCTGTTTAAATAATAATACATCATATTAATAGAGTGCACATGTCAAATAATAAATGCAAAAGTGACAAATTCTAATCTTTATCTCACGTAAACATGTAAAGTTGCGGTACTTGACTGCTGATTTCAAGGTAAAGTTCAAAGTAGCAATATGAAAATTAAAAATTTACAGTCAAACACCAACTTATTACAAAAATAATATTATCACAAATTTTTAGACAAATATTGCGACAAATATTTGCACTGTGAATACTGGCGAACGCGCTAATATAGATGTTTGGTTGAAAGATTCAAATCATGATTTGAATCATGGTTCATGATTCGTTACAGTGTTTTCTCTCACAAAAAATACACGTAAATCAAAAATTATTCTAATCACATGATTCTAATCCATGAACCAAAAGTCCAATAAGTCGATTCTAAAAGTTCACACGCAGTCAATTCAATAACATTCTTCTATGTGATTGTACATCTTCATGATATATTGACGTTATAAATCATCTCAGATAAACAAACAAATAATCCGAAAAGAAAAGTAACATATTAATGAACTGCAAAGCTAGAAAACCATGGTCGTATTCACAAAATGGCACAATAGTAGTTCCATTTATGATTCACTAATACGCCGCATCTAGTTATTAAGTCTCTTCTATCAATATTAATATTTCAATTATTGTCTAATTAATTATATTATGTTTTCGTCATGTAAAAAATTTAAACTGTTTTTTAATTAACTCTTTTGTACTTATTATTTAGAATGAGATGACGTGTTATGATTTGATTAGGCATTAAACACTCTTTAAAACACAAAAAATTGGACAGAAAATGTAGATCCCTAACTATTACTATAAGCATTCCATGACTAGTAAATAAACCTAATGAACATGCCCATATATATATATATATATATATATATATATTCATGTCTTTCTCACAGTCATGTCATATGTATTATAAGGGGCTTTTGGTATGGACTAATTAGTTGGAATCATATTCATAAGAAAGTGATAGAGGGTAATATGTTTTCTCAAGAATAATACATTACTGTATTTAGTTACATACATGAATCTTGTCTCAAATTCCTAAGAATAATGTATTATTGTGTTTAATTGTGCATGAAAATGTTGTGTTTAAAAAATATATATTTAAAAAAAATTACAATTAATACTCAATGTGTTAATAACATAATAATAATAATATTATTAAATATTTACCCTCATAACATTAGCACTAATATTTAAAAAAATATTAAATAAAGTTATATTTTTTAAATATTTACTCTCATAACACAATAAATAGTCCATAAAATTATCAAATAATAGGAGTCTCAAAATGTTAACTCAAATCCTCTATACTCAAAAGTTCTTACAAAAATTCTAAATATGAGATCATATACTCCAATAAGATTTCAAACCTGTCATCAAAAGTTCTAAATATATGACCACATACAAAAGAAACATTAAAGAAACAAATTGTCAATGAAGAAACAATGAAGTGACAAATTGTCAAGAAGAATTATTGAATAGATAATAGCCTTTAACAAACAAAACAAAAAGTTAAAAGAGAAAGGATTGAATAGAGCAAAGAATTGAAAAGAAAAAAGAAAAAGAAAAGTAAAAAAAGGAAAAACCTCAAGTAGTGGATTCAACGAAAAAACAAGAAAAAATAAAAAAAATAAGTACAATGAACAACATACGTACATGGCAAAGGGTTCAGCCGAAAATTTTTTTTTAAAAAAAAGTAAAAAAAGCAAATTTAGTTCCTACTTTTTACTGGACTTGGACCTTAGTTTGACGTTTTCTTTTTCCCCTAAAATACCAAATTTAGTGCCAGTTCTTTTTTTTTTTTTTTTTTTATTGTTAGATCGTGCAGACCACAACGTATAGATCCCAAAAAACTCAATGGAGATTATAGCATGTTTAAACAAGAGAATAGATCCCAAAAAATTTTAACAAAATAATCCACAAAAGAAAAGAAAAAAAATTATACTCAGTGACGGCGACGACAGGGTGGAGGGAAGTCCGACGACGACTAGGTGGACGGAATGGTCGACACAAGAGTAGCAGTGATTGAGATGGTGAGAGAGGCGTTAGGTTTTAGACTTAAAGTAAATAACACCTCTTTAAATGAGTCTAAGATTACCCTAATTTAAGGTAATGTGATATCCACATGCTTTACTTTTTTAGGTTGACAAAAAGTCCAATAATTATACTAAATATGAAAATCTTTTAGATTCTCATTCCTAAGATTATCCTGCACCAATCAAACGCTCCAAAATATTTACAATAGGTTAGAGTAATAAAGAGTGATATCTTTTTATCTTTGGTTTTAGGGTTTATCGCGATGTTTTGTTTCAAAATAATTCAACAATTTATTGTTTTCTCTTTATTAAAAATCTCGAACGATGAGAATGATTAATCTTGGTCTCGACGTACATGTGCAGTGTTTAACAAATGTTTTGAAAACAAAAATAAAAAACAGTAAGAATGATTTTTATGAAGGAATTAGAAAATGATTAAAAGTTGTTTTCTCTTTTCTGTTTTCATTTTGTAATACTTATTAATAATATTTTAATATATTAATTAATAATTATAACCAAACACGATTTCATTTTTTTATTATACTCAAAATAATCTCTTAAAAAACCAACTAAATGTAATTTTAAAATCGGCCTCAAAACAATCTCATTTTTACTTTTGTATTGAAAATAAAATCATTTTAAAAACGTTACCAAACGGCCCGATATGTTTTCCTTATAGATTTTGCCTTCTTATTTTCAGCTAATGGAGTTCATAATTAATTAGAAGACTTCGATTTTTCATCATCATCTTCTTCTTCTTCTAAATCATACTTTTTTTTTTGTATTTTCAAATCATACTTCACTGTATTAAGCATTTTTCTTTATATACGTTTTCCTTTTTGATTCTGCCTTCTTATTTTGAGCTAATGGAGTTCATAATTAATTAGAAGAATTCGATTTTTCATCATCATCTTCTTCTTCTTCTTCTAAATCATACTTTTATTTTTTTTTGTATTTTCAAATCATACTTCACTGTATTAAGCATTTTTCTCTATATACGTTTTCCTTTTTGATTCTGCCTTCTTATTTTGAGCTAATGGATTTCATAATTAATTAGAAGAATTCGATTTTTCATCATCATCATCTTCTTCTTCTTCTTCTAAATCATACTTTTATTTTTATTTTTTTGTATTTTCAAATCATATACTTCACATTATTAAGCATTTTTCTTTCTTCTAAAGTTAAAATGAAAAAGAAGGATTAACGGTCGATGTTAATTAGTAATGCATACCAAAAACTACTTTAGGAGGTAATATCACTTCTTTGTATTGTTGTTTTTTTGGTTACAGTATCACTTTATTAAAAAACTCTTTATAATTTGTCCTTATTGTGAAACTTGTCGTATTGTGGTAAAATATTGTGACACGTATCAAGAAGTAAAAAACTGGAATCATCCATTCAGATCGACAGCTATTTAATTTCTGATTTAAATTTTTAATTTTAATTTTATTACAGTTAAAATTTTTATAAAAAATTATATTTATTTTTTTTATTACAATAAATTCTCACATAAAATTACATTTTAATTTAAATTAAAAACTCAAATTAATAAAATCAACGAGGCCCGTAAAGTTAATGGCAGTCGGTCTCTTCTTTTTTCCTCAGCAACTATCTAGATACGGGCTTAATCCATTATTGATGTAAATATCTGTATATACGTATATGAGAAGATGATCATCAATATGTTTGTCATCTTTTCATCCCTAACGTGATTGCTATTAATAGTTACATTTTGTTGCCTCCCATTTCTTTCCCCGGTATTGACTAGAGATATTAGTAATCTAATAATTATGAAAAATCATGAAGGTATTTGAAAATTTTTGAGGAATAGTTCCAAATTTGATTTGATGCAACCATGAATTCAGTAGAAATTCAGTTTGATAGCTCGATAAAAAATAAAAATAAAAAATAGCATATATACTATTCAAGAAGAAAAAATAATATAACATAGATGAGAATACATATATGTGTCATATTTGTATAATATTCATGTATTTTACGTAGACGAAGGGATTTGTTGAAAAGCACTCCCCTTACTGGAAAATAATACTACATGGTACATAATAGTATGGTTATTTCATTGTTGTTGATGCAGAATTTTACCTTTTCACGAAAGTTGATGATATTGGGTTTCTTTTTTTCTTTTTTTTTTTTTTTTGAGAAAGATGATATTTGTTTCGTATCGCTTCTAGTTTCTATAAAATATATTTTAGTGAACGTTTAGTTCATAGATTTAGAATCATGATTTAGAACTATTCTCGTTTTACATATGTTTTTTATAAGAGAAAAATACTGTAAAGAACTATAAATCATGATTTAGAATCATAGATGAATATATAAAATAAATATCCCATTAAAGATTATTTAGTCATCAAGAAAAAAGGAGTTCAATCGAGTTTAAAAATGCAAGGAAAACGTTGATATCATTCAGGGGAGTAGAAAATTTCTTATAAAAAAAAACACTCACTCGGACTCAAATTTCAAAAATCTCTACTGATTTCTGCCAAAAAAATAGCAACAAATCGCCTGCTAGGACCACGTTCACAATCTGATCCCAACATCCCTTTACCCTTTTTCTTTTGCCACATAACCTCGCAGGTATAAATAATAAAGACAAATATCATTCAAATTTTATAAATATTTAGGATGATTTTAATTCATATGTGATTTTATCTGAAAATTTTTTATTGTAATAAAAAAATTAAATGTGAATATTTTAGAGAGTTTTTTACTATAATAAAACGTAAATTTTAAACTCAAATCGATAAAATGAACGGAACTTCAATGTACGTCATTGTATTGTCACGGTATACACAAAATTGAAGTTGGTTTTGGCCGAACAGCCATGATTGACAATAAGTTCGTGCTTGGTGTTCCCATCTTATGTGTGACTCAAAATCCAACTAAACCGAATAAACAAGTATGGCTTTCACTCTCAGATAGTGAGATCCAACATAAAAAAATAAAAATTGAGATCCAACATAACAATATATTATAGAACTTCTAAACAAACCATTTCAACCAAAATCCCAGCACTTTCATCTTCTTCGAAGAACATATTCAGGTTCGTCCTCTGTCTTTTTCGCGCCAAAATTTGGAATTTGCTTATTCTCTTTTAAACAAAAAAAAAAAAAAAAAAAGCTGCAACCTTTTTTTTTTTTTGACTAATAATGGAACATATTTTAGAATCTTTAGGCCTACAGAAAAGCCAAAAAGAATGAAGATTGTTTTTCTCTAATATATATTTATAAGAGGAAGCTCATTTCTTTTTATCTTTTCTTTTTCCTTTTTCTTTTCTGTTCAAAGAGTTTAATATGGCAGGGTAGACTTTCCGGTTTCGAACCATGGAAGCGAGAGGAAAAACATCATCAAACGGCGGCGAAACAAGCATGTCGGAGAAGAAAACCGAGAATGGAAGCGAAGTTGTTGTAGAAATTCGAACAGAATCTGGGTCTGCCAAAAAGGGCTCAGAATCTCCCTTTCCCAAACAGCTAACCAAAACAGATTCTCCTCAGAAAGTCTCCACAGAATCCACTGGTATATCCAAGTCGGTCCCAGTAATCTGTCCTTCGCCGGAGATTGGCCGGTTCAGTCCAAGCCCTAACAAGCCTCCGAAGATTCCGGCCACCAATGACACTCTCACTCGGAGGAAATCGCTCAACCGGTCGTCGGTCTTCTCCCGGCCCAAGTCCCGATTCGGCGAGCCGTCGGTTTCGATCGACCCCGCCATATTTGAAGAGCACAATGGCACGGACCAGAACGGCCTCGGCTCGCCTCATAGAGGCTCCTTCAACAAGGCTTCGCCGAACAATGACTCGATCGCGCAGAAATCGGCGGCGGAGGACGAGGACGATGAGATTTACAAGAAGGTCGTGCTCAGCGAGGAGAAGCGGAAGAGAGTGAAGGCCAAGGTTGTGGTCGAGTGGATTATGTTTTTGTTTCTCGTTGGTTGTTTGACGGCAAGTTTGACGGTTGAGAGATTGGAGAGGACTCTGCTTTGGGAGTTGGAGCTTTGGAAGTGGGTTGTTCTTGTGATGGGGATCATCTGTGGAATGTTGGTCACCAATTGGTTTATGCGCATAGTCGTTTTCGTCATCGAGAGGAACTTTTTGCTTAGGAAGAAGGTTTTGTACTTCGTCCATGGATTGAAGAAGAGCGTTCAGGTCTTTATTTGGTTGTGTCTTGTGCTTCTAACATGGGTCCTTGTGTTTAACTATGGAATTAAGCGTTCGAAAACTGCCAATAAGATTTTAGACTACGTGACTTGGACTCTTGTGACGCTTCTAATTGGGGGGTTTCTTTGGCTGATAAAGACTCTTTTGTTGAAGATTTTGGCGTCCAATTTTCATGTCAATACTTTCTTTGATAGGATTCAGGAGTCGATTTTCCATCAGTATGTTTTGCAGACCTTTTCGGGGCCTGCGCTAATTGAGGAGGCCGAGCAGGTCGGGAGGTCGCCGAGCATGGGGCAGTTGAGTTTCAGGAGTTCTAAGAAGGGAAAGGCGGCGAAAACTAAGGAGACGATCGACATGGCCAAGCTTCACAAGATGAAGCAAGGGAAGGTCTCGGCTTGGACCATGAAGGTTCTGGTCGACGCGGTTAGTAGATCGGGCCTTTCGACGGTCTCAAACACATTGGACGAGATGGAGAATGGCGCAATGGAGCAGACTGATAAGGAGATTACAAACGAGGTGGAAGCAACTGCCGCTGCCTATCACATTTTCAGAAATGTTGCTCCACCTGGTTCTAAGTGAGAAAAATAAATGACGTGTTTGGAATTGTTTTTTATTTTTATTTTTTACATTTAAAAAAAAAATTAAAACGATTCTAAAATAGCGTTTGTTATAATTATAAAAAATAAAAATAAAAATAATTTTTTAATTTAATGTAAAATATAAGAAAAATTATAAACGACTTTTAATAGTCATTTTTTATTTTTTATTTTTATTTTCTCTTTTTTCGAACAAAGAACGAGACATTAATTTATTTTTTTATATTAAAAATAATCTTTTAATAAAACTATTCAATGCATTTTCAAAAATGATTTCTGTATGAGATTGAAAATGTTTTTATTTTTATTTTCATATAAAAAATAAAATTATTTTAGAACGAGTTTCAAATACACCCCCGTTTTTGTTTTTTTTGTTTTTTTTTTGTGTTGTATTTGTTCTTCGGTTTAACTTATTGCAAATGAATAGGTTCATTGATGAGGATGATCTCTTGAGATTCATGATTAAGGAAGAAGTGGACATTGTGCTTCTGCTGTTTGGAACAGACAATGGGCGAATTGACAGAAAGGCTCTGACTGATTGGGTGGTATGTCTTTTTAGGCTCTGTTCATTTCACCGATTTAAGTTTAGAATTTGAGTTTTTTTACAGTAAAAAACTCTAAGAAATAATCACATTTAACTTTTTTGTTACAATAAAAAACTATCACATAAAATCACTTATTAATTCAAATTAAAAACTCGAATTAGCGAACTAAACGGACCCATAGTTTAATACAATATTGTTTGACCTCTATATTAAAATGCATTTCTTGATGTCGTTTTTGATCTCTTTGCTCCATGGAGACGGCATCACATGGTTCATTAGTCTTCAGTTATGCAAATCTTTCTTATTTTTTAATCATGTAGACAACAGGAATATGGAAAAAAGAAAAACAGAGATTTTTCTGAGTGTAAATTCTTTGCCTGATTCTTTTCTTTTCTTTTCCCTTTATCTTTGTAAGTAATTGTATCCGGAGAGAAAATATTTTTATTTTCTTGTTGCAACTAGTATTTTCTGTTTTGAAGTTGAAACTGCAAGAAAGTTTAATTGTGCATGTCATTTTCATAGACCCACATTCCACTTTAACATCTCTTATTGTCACAGTCTTGATTGTATAGGCCCCAAACGAATTGTACTTGATTGCTGAACTATATAAATGGGCATAGGAGCAGCAAAAATAAGATGTGTTCAAACTATCATTCCTCTATTAAATCTAATTTTAAATTTTTCATAGGTGTCAAAGCTATATTTGATCAGCAGAGAGGTTATCTCTTAATAATGCTTTTGGTATTGGAATTGACTTCTGCAGATTAAGGTGTATAATGTTCGAAAAGCACTAGCACATGCTCTGAATGACACCAAAACAGCCGTAAAGCAACTGAACAAACTCGTAATAGGCATCCTCTTTGTTGTGACCATTGTGGTGTGGCTTCTACTGACGGAAATCGCTACCACAAAGGTGCTTCTCTTCCTCTCTTCACAGCTTGTGGTGGCGGCTTTCATGTTTGGAAACACCTGCAAGACCATTTTCGAAGCCATCGTGTTTGTATTCGTAATGCATCCGTTTGATGTTGGTGACCGCTGTGTTGTTGACGGAGTTCCGGTAATGTTTATAAGGAAGGAAAAAAAAAAAAAAAAAAAAACCATTTCGCTTTGTTTTGTTTGAGATTCACTTCAGTTAAAACCCTGTTTTCTTACCATGTAACTTCACAGCTGCTTGTTGAAGAGATGAACATCTTAACCACAGTCTTCTTGAAACTCAACAATGAAAAGGTATACTATCCGAATTCAGTTCTGTCCACAAAGCCCATCAGCAACTATTACAGAAGCTCAGATATGGGTGATACTGTTGAATTCTCAATTGATTTCATGACACCAGTTGAGAAGATAGGCCACCTGAAAGATAAAATAAACCAGTGAGTTTTACCAACAAGCTCTACTTTTCTTTTCTTTTTTTCTTTTTTGTTTAAATATTAGGAATTCGATTATGAACAAGTGTTTAGTTTTTAAATTTGCTTCCCAGGTACATAGAGAAGAATCCACTACAATGGCATCCCAACCACAGTGTGATGGTTGTTGAGATCGAAGATGTCAACAAGTTAGATATGGTTCTCTATGTTAACCACACCATATCGTTTCAAGAGTATGGAGAGAAGGACAAACGACGAACTGAGCTAGTCATGGAGATTAAAAGGATTTTCGAAGAGGTGGACATAAAATACTATCTGCTGCCGCAAGCAATTGAGCTTGGCCAAAGTGTTTTAGACACAATCCCTATCAAAAGATGAATTCCACTTTGCACTGCTCAAGCTTCCGTTGGTTAATCCTCGAAGTAAGTTATCGTCCCTCTTCTGTTAATGTTCCTTCTCTTATGTATACTTTTAAGAATTTTGGCTTTAGATTCTTGCTGTGGTCTTCTAGTGTGTGGACTTGTTATGGAAGAACCATCTTATGATTTTGAAGGAGAATTTCTTGCTAGGGTGTGAAGAAAAACCTACCTGAACTTTATGAAAAGAAACAACAATTGTATAGAACTCAATGAAAATCTGATGGTTGAAGACATTGAAGATGGATTCTAGATGTTTTTCAAAAGTGGGGAATATTGAGCAAAGCCGTTGATGGCTTTATAT
>NW_010361555.1:39272-113873 GCF_000414095.1 Morus notabilis
CAATTTGTCCTCTTTCCCCGTCATGTGGTTGCTCAGCATTGTCGCCGGTGGGGTCGTGCTCGCCGCAATTGTCGGAGCCGTTATTGGAGTTTCCAACTTTGACCCTGTTAAGAGATACTGAGAGTAACCAAAGCCTTGCATATTCTCACCCTTTTTCAAAAAAAAAGAAGACTACTGTTATAGTCATATAATAGTGTGTTACCCGTGCAGATAGCACGGATAAAATATTTTATAAAAAATATATATATTACATGATAAAAGTTCAGTCTGTAAACAGTAGATATTTATTTACATATTAAAGTGTGTATATATATATACTTTTCTTTTTTATTTCTTCTGAGCTTCAATAAATAAAAGCAAAAAAAGAACAATTAGTTATTAATTAATTATTATGTATAATAATATATTTCGTTATATTTAATAGAATAATAAGTTTAATATGTAATGCCATATAGCATGGGTGAAGTTTATTAATTCTTTGTAATTTTCCACTTTGACTATATATAATAATATCTCAATTTTTTTCATATTCACCAATATCTCTAATAATTAAAGTTCATATATCTGTTAAGGTTGGAAGATCGTATTGTGTACAATCTTCTTTTCGTCTACCTATTAATCTTAATTTCATTGATTGTGTTTTATTATCATTGTAAAAATTCTTCACACTTCTAAATAGTTTAACTATTTGTTTACGCCCAAACGTGTACAAAATAAGCGGTCAATTGTAGCGTCGATCCCACGAGGAGGTAACAAATTAAACAAGAAACGATTAGCAAATAAAAAGCGTTAGGAGATAAATAATAAAATAAAAATAAAAGATAATGAAATTTTTGTTGAGAAGTTTAAGCGTAAGAAAAATGTATGAGAAAATTATATAATTAAAACCGGTAAGGCGTCAAGATTCTCCTATATTCTTGGTTCACCTGAATGGATTTTGATTTTTGAGATTACTCAATTGAAAGTTTCACATCACAAACTAATAATCGGAAAAAAATATATTTGAAGAACATTTAAATTAAAATGTATTCGAGTGAGTAAAATTCTTACGTTGAAACCTAAGAAAAATTATTCTTACAAGAAATCTTAAAGTGACAATATACCGTTGGCAATATTGTAGTAAAAGACTACTCATAAAATAGTATTATCGATATAATTATATTGAGCAACAATTACATAAAAAGAGCATGACTAAGTTTATATAAAAGTTGACAACAAAATATATCAATATAAGAAATTAGAAAAAGATAGACGAAAATTAATCACTCAAATATATAAACTTTGGAGAACAAATGAAGAATCAAAATCCACTCAAGATCACTTCACATATAGGTTTCTCTCTAACCTCACCTAAGAACTCTAGCCTAATTTGCACATAATTCCCACAAAATTCTAAAGAGAAAATATGAGAATAAGAGGAAGAAAATAAGAGAAAAAGTGTCTAAACTTAAGCTCAAAATCAACAACCCCATACACTTAACAAAGGCCATATTTATAGAGATTTTAGGGCATACTAAAAATCACCATCAGTAAAAGAGAAAAAAAAGGAACGTATTCCAATTAAATTAGAATTTACAATGCTTAATTGGGAGAGTAAAAGCTCATTAACATGGGAAGAAAAACCATCAAAATGTTTGGAACCGAAGGAAATGAAGAGAACAACAGCTAGTACACGTGGCGCAAGCTGAGAGGCGGAAGGAAGAAGTGGCCGACATCTGGGTCCCATAGGGACACGTGGCGCAAGCAAATTCACGGACAGGGAAGTTGCTGCACAGCTGGAGCCCACGCGGTGGAAAAAATTGACGCGCGCGTGGAAGAGACTCACGCAGGGGAACGACGTACGCACCAAGCGCGCGCGTGTGCGGGGACAGCTGGGTCCCACGCGGCTGAGCGTGCCAAAAAATGACACGTGGTGCACGCAGATTCGCCTGGCTCGGCTCGGCCCAGTTTGGCTTGGCGGACTGCTACAAATGAGCTTTGTTTTCTTTTTCTTTTAGTTTTGGCCCAAATGTCTTATTTCCCTACAAAACAAATTAAATTAAATTAAAATCAAATAAATTAAAATCAAATACTTTCACACACAAAATTAATTCCACGAAAATATTTAATTAAAACTTAATTTATTTAACAATTATGAACAATTGAAGTGCATTTTCATGCACTTATCACTAATGTATTTGTTTCATCTAACAACGTTATTAATTTTTTAGTAATAATTTCATATAAATTATTTGAAGTATTGTTCGACGTAAATATTGCTAGTCTATTTTGAATTTCATTATATGTGTCATAAACATGTAGTTGTGTAAATTTTAGAGGATTATTATCAACTCAAAGTAAAGATTCCATTAAATGACATATTTGACCACTAATTTTTAATATGTAAGGTTCCGATCTTTTATTAATATCGGTCTCAATATTTACTCTAAATGAGGTAAAGGTAAACATAGAATTAAAAATCCTAATATTTTTTTTTAAAATGTGTGCTTAAAGTTCCACCAAAATAGTTTAATAATTCATCTAAAATTAATGGTGTTTTTCTTTTATATGGTAAAATAATTTTTCCATTCTGACAACATGAAGAATATTTTTGTGGATATTTTTCTGTCATTCATTATTCCAAAATAATGCTTGACAATGTTAACATGTAAATTTACAATCTCCAAGATCAATGTACCCATTTGTCTCATATAAATCTGAATTAATATTAAAAAAATTATTAGTAATGAATAAATATGGCAGTAGTTATAAAAAAAATATAGAGTTTAGAAATTACTTGGTTCAGTTGATGTTATATTTGAATGTTGAAATATTGATCATAGAGGGATCAAATTATTGTTGAAAGTATCAGACAATTTTATATGTCTGATTCGATATTCAATAACGTTTTCTGCACTTGATTGTTCTAGTTAAATCTCTGAAGTTCTCTCACTTTTAAAACGCTTTGAACTTTTTTGACGAGGCCCCTCTAATTTTCTTTTCATTTTTATTATCTGTAAATAATTTAAAGAACATTATTAATAAAAATAATTACATAATAATGGAGATTAAATATTAAAAGAATTCTAAATATATTTTAGTAAATGAATAGTAAAATTTTTTTATTATAAAATATATAATTTATCTATCAATATATATTTTTTTTATCTTAATACCTATATTTAATATATTAGTTTTCTTATAGATGACATACTTGTTTTTATATTATTATTTCATCGTTATTAATATATTAATAAACGTTTTTCTCTATTATTAATAAATTTTTATTATCACATTTAATTTTATTAATTGCCTTTCATATTAAAATATCAATTGTAAATTGTACAGATAAATTTTATTAAAAATTTATTCTCATAATTTTGTTCATTAATTTATATTTTAATATCACATTGATGTAAATATTTTAATATGTTCCCAAAATAAACCTATCAAATATTTGTTTAAATATTTAAGAACATAGCTAAATAGAAAGAACAAAATAACAACTGAGGATAACAACATTGTAGAAATTATTGATATAACAAATAATTAAAAAAATAGAAGATATATTTTTTTAATCTTTTATTGTAAAAAAATTATTATTAAAGATACAACGGTTATAATTTAGTATCGTATAAATTAATCTTTATAATTATGTTATTATCGTTTTCATTATGAGTAAAAATATAAATTTATTTATATTTTATAATTGAATTTTATTAAAGTCATCATTTATACTTAGTTTATATATATTTTTATTAAATTGTGAATATAATAAAATAAAATTTTAAGTTTTTAATTGCTTACTTATAGAGAATAAATTGTACATATATGTTTAAACTTAAATTTAATATTACAATCTTAGATAAAATTTTAATAAAAAAATAATACATTCTTTTATTACATTGTAAATTTATCTTTACTAAAATTATGCTTTTTAGCTGATATTTAAAAAAATCATTGTAAAATTTTATAATATATTTTGTTAAAATATTATATTGTTCTGTGTATGTAGTTTGATTAAGTTTGTAATATTTATAAAAACATATTAAAACGAATATATGTAAATTCAGTTGTCTAAAGTTATGCATCATTCTAAAAAAAAAAATACTATGTCACGTTTAAAACAATATAAAGAAAAAACAATTATTTCTTATATATACCTTTTATAAAGCATATATAGCTAAACTATGTAAAATAAAAATAAAATATTAAAGACTTATCTTTGATGTCCACATTCTCACTTCTGTATTCTCACTTCTTTTGTATTGGAAGAAAATTGGCAGTAATAAACAGTCAACTGTACAGGAATTTCTTCTTTTTTTTTTTTACATGTTACAATCAATATAAATACAATAAAATTGTTCAATACTCAATAAATATACAATATGATAAATCTTCTAAAAAAAATTAAAAATAAAAACATCAGTTCCTAATTACATGATATGTAGTCTGATAAATACATTAGATACATGATTTTGGTCTGTACATATTGAGAAGTTGATCTTCAGATTCTTCAACCGAATGAGGAACAGAATGAAGTTGCAGGACTAGATAAATTAAATAGTTAATTATGTAGATAAAATAATTATATATAAAAAATTGGGTTCAGATATGTTTCTTTTATTGTTAAGAACGTAGATTAAGTAATAATAATGTGACTCGACAATGTTTTTAGCTGCCAACTAAATTATTAAAGAATTTACACAAATAAAAAAAAGGGAAATAGTAAAATACCAAAAATAGAAAAACGTTTTAAAAAATGGAACAAATAATAAACTCAAACATAGATAAAAAAAACTGACCAAATAATAAAATAGAAGACAAAATCAATTTAAAAAAGTTGGAAGACCAAAAAATAGAAGAAAACATCCAGGGAGCAGAGTGGCTGAGAGAAGAGAAGAAAAAAAGAGCTATAATAGCTAGCTGAAGATCACAACATGGGAAAAAAAGGAATCTGTAACCAAGTGAAGAGCACAGCCGGGGGAAAAAAAAGAACTGTAGAAAAAAAAAAAACTGAAAATGTTTTAACCCTGAACATCATAGTAACAAAAATGAAAAACAAAAGAAATGGAACACTATAGGAAAAATATGAAGAAAGAGTTGGAAAACAACAACATAATAATGAATAACTTGAAAAGACAACAGTGTAAACCTTAAATAATCCGGACAACAACAAAAACTGTTAAGTCACTATTAAGACTTACCCAATACACGGCATCAATAAAAGAAAAATACATCATCATCACCAAAAAAAAAGCAAAACTCTAAGAAATAACAAAGTGGGAGAAAAGCAAAACTTTAAGAAATAATAAAGTGGTTACTGAACAGGATATAAATATAAATAATCATATATAAACAAATAGGTTCAGATTTTTTTCTTCTATCGCTAACAACATATATCATGAGTAACTATAATGTGATTCAATAATGTCTTTGGCTGCCAACTAAATTATTAAAGGATTTATGCAAACTACAAAGGAAGGAGAACTGTGGTGAAATAAAGAGAGGAACGAAAGAAGAATAAAATGAGAGAATAAGAAAAACTGAAAATGTTATTAAATTATTAAAGGATTTACACAAACTACAAAGGAAGAAAACTGTGGTGAAATAAAGAAAAGAACGAAAGAAAAATAAAAATGAGAGAATAGGAAAAACTGAAAGTGTTAGGCTCCCGAACATCACGATAAGAAATTCAATGACAAAACAAATAGGCGACCATAGTCACAATACGAAGGAAAAGTTGGAGAAGAACAATATAATACCTTACTGATTCATAAACACGGAGGGAAGATAAAGCGGAAAAAATAGAAAAAGAGATGTTTCGGAGAGGAGAAAAAGAAAGTAACACTAATAGAAGATTCAAAATTAGTAATACTATAAAGAAAATAAAAAGAATCAGACATATAAACATGAACAGATTAAGAAATAAATACCTCAGTGGAAAGAGAATAGTGGACAGAGTAGACAAAGCGAAATAACTAAAACTCCAAAATAGAGAGAACGAAACGGAAGAACCCAATATCCAAAACTAACCAGGGTGAATAGATCAACATAATATCCAGAAAAGGGTAAAGATACTAATAGAAGATTAACATAAAGAAAATCTATAGAGAGTAGGAAAAGAAAAAAGATAGAAACAATAGATTATTATAGTCGAAGAAGGATAAGAGAAAAGGATGACAAACTCCAACAACACAGCAGAGCATACTATTTATATACAGAGAAAACAAACTCCTCCTAATTATCAGATAAGCCGCTGAAAATAATCATCTATCAATATAATCATCCACAAACAACAGGTGTCACCGAACATGAAAACCGAACGATAACTTAATCAATAATTGAAGGACAGTAAAACAAATACATGTGTTATAAAAAGTTACAGCAGAAAAAAATACGTGTCTAAGGAAGATAGAAACACGATACCACAGTGAAAAACACATCAAAACCAAATTGATTAACAATGTGAACAAAGATCAGAAGCAGGAAAAAAAAAATTGATCTTTAGTTTACTGATTTGTTGAAAAAAGAAACTCCTAATTATCAGATAACAATGGCTGAATACAATCATGTATCAGCATAATCAATAACTAACAACAAGTGTCACCGAACATGAAAATCAAACAATAACTTAACCAATAATCAAAAGACAGTAAAAAAATTTATATGTGTTATAAAAAAATTCAGAAGAAAAAAATACGTGTCTAAAGAAGATAGAAACACGATACCACAATCAAAACTACATCAAAACCAAGCTAATTAACATTATGAACAAAGATGAAAAGCGGAGAAAAAAAAATTTTGATATTTAGTTGAACAAAATAAAGTCAGAAAAATTTACTGAACAAAGATGAAAAGCAGAGAAAAAAAAATTTATCTTTAGTTGAACAAAATAAAGTCAGAAAAATTTAGTCATTGAAAAAAAAATAAGAACAGTGACACTGAATTTTTTTCTTACCTTATCATCATTAAAATCTCCAAAATAATCCTTGTAAAAAAAAGTAAATAAATTATAAAACAAAATTTCAAATCAGATGAACATTTTAGTAGATGAACTCCAGAAGACACTAGAAGAAGAGAAAAAAAGGAAAAATAAAACTAAAAACTTCGAACATTATAGCATATGAACTCCAGAACACAACGAAAGAAGAGAAAATAAGAAAAAAAAATTTAAACACAGAGAAAAAAAATTGACAAAATAACCATAAACCCCAAAGAAAAAAAAATTCAGAAAAAAAGAACAACATGAAAAAAAAAACCCCAAGAGCCAAACGAACATCTGCGGCGGAGAGAAAAAAATTAACCATGGGAAGAGAAAAAATAAGATGAAAGAAGAGAGAAATGAAAGAGTTGTAGCCAGCTAGAAGCAACATCAGACAGTGAAAAAACCAAAAACTTCGAACATTAAAGCAGATGAACTCCACAACACACTAGAAGAAGAGAAAAACAGAAAAAAAAAAAAAAAAAAAAAAAAAAAAAAAATAAAACAAAAAAAAAAAACATTAAAGCATATGAACTTCAGAACACAGTAGAAAAAGAGAAAAAAAACAAAAAAAGAAAAAATTTTAAGCAAACAGAGAAAAAAACCTACAAAAGAACCATGAAACCAAAAAAAAAACATTTGAGAAGAAAAAAACAACATGAAAAAAAAAACCCAAGGGTCAACCTGACTTTAGCGGCAGAGAGAAAAAAAGAGAGAAATGAAGGGGTTGTTCTTTTGGAGTGTAACTTGAGTGTAGTTTTTGAGTTGAATTTGAGTTATAACTTGAGTTGAAGTTGTAACTTGAATAAAGTTGAGTAAAGTTGAATAAAGTTGAAACTTAAAAGAACATGAATTTAAATAAAGTTAGAACTCGAGTTGTCTTTTTTTAAATTTTTTGGACAAAAGAACATGCCCGAAATGTTTGTATACAACTGGAAGCAACATTAGAGGAAAAGAAGAAAAACTAAAAAAGAGAGGCACGTGTCACACAAAAAATAAGGGAGGCGACAACACGGAGAAAACAAAAAAGTTGAAGCAACAACACAGAGAAGAAGAGAAAAACTAAAGGGCAAAAAAGGAAAGATACTGTTCTTTGAACAGTAAAACTCGACTTCCTATAGTAGTGTTGTAGAATATGGAGACCTACTTGAAATGTATATTGTTTCAGTATATTCCTTACAAATATATAAATATGGTATTTAAACTTTATACCTTATAATGGATTAATTAGATATGAATTTACTGTTATGCTTCTCAATTTGTTTGTGTTACTATGGTGTTAATATGGTATTGTGAAACTATTTTAATAAAAGGAAAATTGGGGAATTATTTATTGTAACACCTCGAGAAATTAAACAAGTTTAATTATGATAATTGTAATTTATTAGTGTGTCTAATTTGATCTTTCTTAATTAATTATGTTTATTGAATATTTTCAAAGAATTTCAATTACTTTTAGTATTTATATTTCCACCTCAGAAGTATGTGGAGACACATTTTCTGATCTACTTTTCTAAATATCTTTTAATGTTTATCCTTTTATTTCCTTTGTTTTCTTCTCTAACCTTTCTCTCTCCTTCTCTCGTTACTCTTTCTCACTCTCAAATCTCTCTCTATTCTCAGCTCATTCTCTTTCCCTGTTCTCTTTCTCGTTTGACTCTCTCACTCTCTCTCATCGCTCTCCTTTCTCTCTTTCTCTCAAAATTTGTCTCCAAGAGAGTTCACGATCCAAAGTTGAACCAAAGGGGAACTTTAAAGAGTTTTTAACATTAAAGGAAGAATTTAAGGTAAATTCCTTGAAAACTACTCTTGAATTCGGAACTTACCTTTGATGAAACTTGATTTTGGTTTAGTTGGTGAAAACTTAGTTTGAGTTTGAAATTTTGAATGGGTTTTGGTTAAAAACATGTTAGAAATTGAGGATTTTTGATTCTTTGAACTTGATTCAGTGATTGGAACTTGGTTTTGTTAATTTCTTTTGAGAATATCTCGAAATCGAACCTGAAATTGTAGGATTTGACCTCGTTCTCCACAGATCGGCCATTTTGGTCGACCTACACTGCTTTCACCAGTTGACCGGGGCGGTCAACCGATCTCTTCTCCACTGGCCGACCGGTGGAGATGAACCTCTCTGCCACCGGTCGACCAATGTACACTTTCCTTGCTTCAAAAATGTTCAAAAACCTTAATTTCGACCCAAAATTCAATGTAGAACCAACCTAACTTTATTTGAGAATTCAAAGTGAGTGGATTAGCCACATTAATCCTTGTTCGACCTATTTTTCTTGTGTGGGTTCTAATTCTCAAAGAATCATGATTTGAAGTATGAAATTATTTATGAACTTTGGATTTAATTAAAGGCACACTAGTATGATACAATTATACATAATTGAGTTTGATTTGGTTGTGATGATGAAGTCTAAATCTTGGAACATTATTTTAATAGCGGAAATAGCGGAAAGGCAAGGGTTAAGCTTCGAAGGAAGTCAGGCTAGGATGACGAGGAGCTAGCTGTAGAACTATACCGGAGAGGTAGGATATTCTTGTCCATATCTTTGTTAGCCTGTTTTAAAATGATTAGCCTATATAAATATTTTTAAAGATAAAACATGTTTGATAAAGAAAAGTAGTTTAAGACAATAGCATGATTATTGCTGTTGAACTCATAATGAGCTGATTTAAAGTTTTAATAGATATTTTCTTAAGATAAGATGAACTAGTAAGCTCGCTGATGGCCTAGAAATCAAGATATGGAGATCGTATCCTTGGGGGCAAGACCCAAAACCCGTACGGGCCACTACGGTGGTGATAAGGCTTGTGCTTTTGGTTGTGTAAGTAATTTATCATAGTTATAAATTACTTGCTGATGTCTGTAATTTGAAATTTAAGTTTATATTTTCCTTTCAGAAAAAAGATGTTTGATTCC
The DNA here is from genome assembly GCF_000414095.1 of Morus notabilis. Lineage (NCBI taxonomy): Eukaryota > Viridiplantae > Streptophyta > Magnoliopsida > Rosales > Moraceae > Morus > Morus notabilis. Next base: position 49,163 of record NW_010361555.1, read on the forward strand.
GGCTGATGTGTTAGGACTGTGCATTCCTATTTATTTATAAAGTTTTCTAAAATATATTTTACTGGGTCTTCTGCTCATTTTTCTTATGTTTCAATGTGTTTAACCCCTCCCTGGCGACGTTAGAAATAGTGCTAAGTAGTTGAGTAAGTTGCTACCGCCATAAATCTTTGTATAAGAGGTTCAAGTGAAGACATTGTAACCAACCCTGACTTGTTACAATATAATGATTGTATTTTCTCAGATTGTAAACCTTAAATATTTCTAGACTGTGATTGATGTCTGTAACTGTTTCTTTACATGTTCATGTATGTACGATATGACATATCCTGTAGAGGAAACCCTAAATGATGCCAGAGGCTCAGTTTAAACGTGTTTTATCAGAAAGTTGTGAAAATCCCCATCACTTTCTTGAAATCAAATTTCATAAAAATGTGGGGTCTTATTTGAAAATTTCCTTAATATTTTACTTTTGAGATTGATTTTCAAATTTTTAAATATTTAATTATTCTCTTAATCATGTTTAATTTTTAAACAAGTTTTCACGTCACTGGCCCGTGTTTCAAGGTGTGACATTTATTGAAATCGGAAGACAAAATCAAATGATGGGAAATATAATGGAGGAATGCCTCATTTCATAGTTCATTCATATGTCATATAGATAGAAGTTCTTCAACATAAGACTATCACTTTGAATCCTATGAAAAACCCAACGATACTAACATCTCTTGTAAGTCCACAACCAAATATGCTTCAAACAAATTGTCGATTGATTTCTTTCGATAAGTTTGTGAATTTCCAGACTTGGCTTCTTTTTAAAATTTTCGGTACAGCAATTCCCCCATACTCATAAATAAACCTTGCGTCTTCATCTTCGATGTAGACATGAGTTTCATTCAGCAACTGAAAGAAAAAAAAAAAAGATCAACATGCAGTATAAGATTGGAAAATAGCATTTTTTTTGGAAGCAGTAATAAGGTTTATTAGCCTTTTAAATGGAAGTTTTCATGTTATTTTTTCATGTTCAAGTGAAAAACTTGAATTAAAATTCAAATTTTTGTAATTCGAACTGTGAGGTAAAGTAAAGTGAGCTTACGATAAGGCAACAGTCTTAAAAATCGTTTAATTTACTGATTTAAATTTTTAATTTGAGTTAAAATGTAATTTTCTGTGAGCTTTTTATGGTATTAAAAAAGTTAAATAATACTGTTTTTAAAATTTTTTCACTATAATAATATTTAAATTTTAAACTTAAATTTATAAAATAAATGAGATTTTATTGAGCATTGCGAACTAGACTTGAGAGAAACAGGACACCACTTGAGCATATTCTTTCCTTGATCTTTTTGTAAATTTCCTCAGCGTTGACTGAGAAAGGCTGGTCAGATGCCTTTTTTTTTTTTCTTTTCCTCAGCGTTGATCGAGAAAGGCTGGTCAGATGCCTGGATTACAACAAACATATTATACAGAATTATTTTTATGATTGCCCCTAAATTATGTATTTTATTTTAAAATGTTCTTAATTTTTTAAAATAATTTAAAACACCTTTTAATATATAAAAAATAAATCAAAATGTTTTCTCTGTCTATTTCTGTCTATTTCTAGCTATCATCCAGTCCTAATGGATTTATTAACGTGGCATGCATTTTAATATATTAAAACTTAATTAAACTAAAAAATGGATTAATTATTAAAAAATTAATTACAAATGTCAAAAAAACTGAAATTCAATTAAAAAACTTATGAAATTATTTTTCAAAACCCACCCAACTTCTGAACACCAAATCAGCCTCTAGTCCTTCCTTCGACGGCGATTGCCCATTCTCCCAACAACAACAAAGCTTTGTTGCTCATTACACTGACAAGATTTTGAAGCCGAACTCTAGATATGACACAATCAATGGTTAAGCAGTGGCGTCAGATTGTTGATTCCCAAAAGCCCCGTCTCCGACTCGAGAAATCACTCCTCGTTGCCACCATTAACAATACCTTTGTACTAGATCTGGGCTTCGGTGAGGGGCGGAATCACAGGGTGGTTTCACTGGGTGAGTGGGTTCGCAAGGGTCGTCGCGTTTCGGTAAAACCGTCATGCCGGGTTCGAAAATCAACACTGTCGATTATTATGTTTTACTGAGAGTTTAAGACACGTATGTTGAACTCATATTTTAAGTTATTTTAAGACATATTTTAAAGTTAGAAAACAACCTGAATAATCTATGTGATTTTAAATTTAATCCGGTATTAATTTCTACTGAATATAGTGTAGGGTTGTGTTTTAAACAGTGTACTGAAAACCGCCAGAAAATATTTATCCTATAAATTAATTCAGAAATTACTGTCAGTATAAATTTAATTTGACAAGAGAATACTTTAATAGGAGACAATAATGTGACTTGATTTGACATTGAGTTGAAAGATGTCTAAGTCATCATTAAGGAGATTTCTCTATCTCGTTTTCTCTTAATCTTGACAGCCCATAATTAGCATGGTTCATCCAAATTTTTGTCTAATTAGTAAGGCTAAAAAGCCTAAGAATTATGGTTTAGTATAATTAACCAATTGTTTATAAATACCACCATTTAAAGTTAAGCTCATTTTACCATTTTCCTCCTATTTTTTCACTCTCTCTCTCTCTCTTTTCACCTCTCTTGGCCGTACCTCACAAGCCTTCTCTCTCAAAATTTTCCACCTCTCTCACACAAAGGAGACTTCAAACCATAATATAGAAGAAGGAGTAGAAATTTGAGTAGGAATTCCTAGCACATTCAAGGGTAAAGATCAAAACTTTTCTCATTTAATTTTCTTTGTTCAAAGTTCTAACTATCCTTAAAAGTTAAATCTTTGTAGGAATCTCTCGCCTTGGTGGTCAAAACCCTTCCTCTCCTAAGTCTTGTGGTAAGACTTTTCAAAACTTATCTTGATCCTTTAACTTTAAGAATAAATTTTAGATTGTTTACAAAATTGTGTTTTATGTATGTTAAAAGGTTAGATCTTCACATGCATAGGGTTTTTAATGCTAGATCTATGTTGTGAAATTGTATTTCATATTTTAAGGTTGTTGTTTTGTGTGTTTGGAACAAGTTCTAAACTTTTCATGTTAACTTTAAGAGGATAAAGATGAAAAAAATTTAAGTTGGTAAGCTTTATTTTCGGATAAAAATTTTTAATCCACTTTGACTTAAAATTTGGAGCTGTTAGATTCCAAATTGAGAAAAATGATATTTCACAAAGGTTGTAGATCTTGATGTACTAAACATTAAAATCTCAATTCTACCCTTAAAATGTGTTTTCAGACGTTTTTCTAAAACTGCCCAGAAGTTGATCAAAATTGTCCAAAGCTGTCAACTTGAACTAGTTTTTATTTTGCTGTTTTTGGACCCTTTAGAGAGCAATTTTAGGATTTTTGACACAAGTGTCATAAAGTTTTCAATGTTACAAACAAATCCCTGTGACTGTGAAAAATCATAATTCCGACTCTAGGATGTTTTCAAAAACTGTGCGAAATAATATTTGTGCCCATGTTATTTGAAGATTTCAGCCCCGTTCCGAGACTGAACCTCATTTTCCGTGAAACATGAAACTTTTAGATCATATTAAGACGAAATAAGAAGTTTTTAAACTGTTACAAACTTATAATTATCTTCTAAAAAAATTTGGATTGAGAATTTTTAACACTAAGTACAGGCTCAATACCCGTACTAAGACAGCCCGCAAATTTTCAAGTCTAAGTTAGACACGCTAGTATAAAGAACCGTTGTAAACATATTTGAGAATAATGGGCCTTACTACAAATTTTAGGCTCAATTTAAGAAATAATATGAAATAGTAACTTAGACAAATAAGTTATTAACCTATGACCGATTAGCAAAGGCAATTAAGGAAAAATATATGGTAAGGATTTATTAAAATAATCCTTGTAATGTGAAAGAAGTTAAATGACCCATATTTAAAAAGGAAATATTTCTAAGTATAGGAATGAATTCCTAAACATACTAGCTTATAATGAATCAAACTCACACTCTTAGTGAGTTTTCTTTACAGAACACAATAGTAGAGGTTAATCTCGGCAAGTAATATAATATAATCCTAACATTAGCTTATAGCAGGTAAGTGGGAATCTCTCCTACAATATGAATAAGTTTTAAAGTGAAATACTATAGATGTCTTATATGCATGTTTATGCTCTATGATATAGAATGTCATGTCATACCATGTAACATGCTCACTAATGAAATTAATGAGAAAAGATTAAAGTAGAGTGTCATACCAACCTCCCGAGATTGGGGGGGGCTTATGTTCAGAAAAAAAATGATGAAATGAATTATGGTCACGGTGTAGTTGGGGACCTCGCAAACCCTTTCAACCCGTTGATTGTGTGTAATTGGTATGAACACTCGGGCCCATAAGATTTAATAAGTCAAGTTCATAAAAGAACATAATTTGTACGTGCATTATTGTTATACTTTAAGTACTCTTATTTTTAATTAGCGAGACTTAAATTCTTATTTACTGAGTATAAACTCACCCCTAAGATATATTATACATACTACTAAAGGAGGCACCAAAGTTACTGTTCTAAGAACAGTGACTTTCTGATTTTGCCCCTATTCTTTTCTGTTGAAGCCTTTTTTATACCATCTATGTCCTTTTATCTATTTTTACCGTTTTATCCTTAGTTTCTTATTTTTGTTTTTGTTTTTGTTTGTGGTTTTTTGTCTTATCCTTCGGTTTGCCTTTCTTTTCTCATTGCGAACGTTCTGGACTTCTTCACTTCAGTCCATTTATTTTTTCCCTTTTTCTCTCTCTTGCTCTTCGTGAGGTTTCTGGGATTAATACCGTTATCCATGCTTTTCCCCGATTTATGTTTTGACACGTATTTTTTATTGTAATTTTGTATAACACAAATTTTTACTGTTTGTTCATTATTTGTTCAGTTTCTCGGTGGTTTTCATGCTTCGTGACACTTGTTGACTAATGATTACCTCAGTTGATATTTTTTTCCCAACAATTGCTATCGGTGCTTCATCAAAAATTTGTTCTTTTGTATATAACTATTGTGTTTTATCTCATTATTACGGTTTCAACACATCTCATTATTACGGGTTCTCTTTTTTTTTTTCTTTGTTTTCCTTCTCCAACTTTAATAATACATTCTCTTATACCTTCGTTTAGAAATCTTAGTAGTATTGAGGTTCTACTCTCATTGTAACTGTCTTCTGGATCTTTGGTTCATCTCTTTGCCTTGATCAGTTTTCAATAGTGGATTTTTCTGTTTGCTTCTCTCTGTTTTGGACTCTAAGTTGTCGTACTGGGTCTGCTTCTCTATTGTTCTTCTTCAATTGAGGTAATAATTTATTTATTTTTACAGTTCTTTCTTTATTGTTTTAGAGGACTTATTTATTATATTGATAAGATCGGTTATATGAATATGTTCATTTGTAAATTTATCTCTTAACTTTTTTATGTTGTGATAATGATGTTACTATTGATTATGTTGTTACTATCGGGAGGTAAGTTTTTAATGTTAAAGTTATTGCTCCTATGTGTTATCACTGCATTTAGTTTTTATAAGATTTGTTAGTTACAGTTTTCGTATATAATTTATTTCATTCTATTCATTTTTTATCACCTTTGTTAGTCTGCAATTGTTCATCACATTTCGAATCTTACTTTTTGTCTCATATTATTTTCTGCTTTAATTCTTTTTTTTTTTTTTTCTGATTTCTTCTTACCTTATCTGTTTATTTTCTTTCTTCTCCTGTTTCTGCCAGGTTTTTTGAGATGTATGCAAATAATTTAGTTGGTAGCCAAAGATATTTGTCACGCCCCCCCAAACAGGGTGGGTGACGTGGAGCTCGATTAGGAATTAATAAAGCAGATTCCCAGACGAGCCCCACTCGACTGAATTAAAATATAATACATTACTACAGAATCCCGGAGCCTCTGACACACAGGGCTCCACCCCACAGGACATACAGTATCGTACATACATGCTCATGTAAATAATCATTACAACAGACATCAACCACAGTCTAGTAAATCTAAATATTACATAAGTTTACAAAATTCTCAAATTCCTTACATTTATGCAAGAGGATGAACTCAATCCTCTCTTGATCCAACAGTAGTAATCTTCTGCTACCCCGCACCGCTCCTAGAGTCTCCTGTGAGGGGTTTAATACATTTGAAACATAAAACGTAAGCGAAAGGCCCAGTAGGATATAATTTACAAGGATGTAAAATAAATAAATAGATAAAGTGCAAGTAAATGAATAAATGGGTACGTAAATAAATAGACATTCAGTTCCAACAGACAGCTGGAAACTCACATCATTTTTCTCAAAGGAAATAAATGTAAAATCTCCATATTACAAGCTTCAGCAAGTAATTAGTACAAATTACTTACCTAACCAAGTGCCTCGCCTACCCGGACCGAGTTTCGGGTTCTACCCCCGAGGATGCACTCTCCGCATCCTATCTAGGCTTACAGCAATAGACTCTATTACCAGTTCACAAGATATCTTAGCTTAAGAAATCATTCATTAACTTTTCTGAAATCGTTTTTATGACCCTACGAACTACTCAAGCCGTGGGCCCCATGACTGGGCAAGCCATGAGGTTCCATGACTAAACAAACTATGGATTCCATGGACAGGACAAGCCATGGATTTCCATAAACTAAACAAGCCATGGTTTTTAAACATTTTTCTTTCGCAAACCAATCCCTTTCTTTAAAACATTTTCAAGGCCGAAATCAGCGATCACTGATGCAAGACAACACTTTAAGGTCAATTCTCATTCCTAAAGCGATCCAAATCTCAATTATGTACCAAGATTTTCAATTAGTGTGCCCTAATCCATTTTCATGTTTCAAAATATCATTCCAAGGGTTTTCAAATCTCAAATCAAGGATTAACAATGCTAATCCATTTATCTCAAGTCTCCAAATGAAGCTAATTTGGGTTCTCCCAGAAAATAGGGGTCAAAACAGCAATTTCAGACCAAACAGGGTCAAACCCCGTGTCAACCGATCGACCGGTGACAGAGCAGTGCAACACTACCGGTCGACCGGTAGTGTGCACACCGGTCGACCGGTTAGCCTGCAATCTGGTCGACCGCATAGGTCGACCGGTTTCCATGTGATCCGGTCGACCGGTGGAATCAGCTGCGCGAGAGAAGCTCACGGAAATCAGTCTAAAACCTGTAAATCCAGTCCCAAATCGAAATATTTCAAAGGAAAATCACTAGATCTGGGTTCTAGGTCCTAAAACAAGTCCAAAGAACCCAAGATCTCCAATTTCTACTCTAGTTTTACTCAAAAACCATCAAAATCCGGTTTGAACCAAAAATAAGTTTTGAAATTCAAAAACTTGAGATTCAAGAGAGGTTCTTTCAGTAATCTTACCTCGAATCCTTCTCTTGACGTTGAAAACTTCTTTAAATCTTTCCTTGGTTCAAGATCCGTTTCATTTGGGACAAAAATGAAAGAGAGGGAGAGAGAGATGCTCGGGAGAGTGAGAGAGAGAAAGTGCACGAGAAGGAAGGAAGGAAAAGAAAAAGAAAATAAAATAAAAAGAAAAAGGAAAGAAAATGGACAAGTGTCAATATTTTAAAAGAACAGTCCAGAAATGCGCCCATATACACTTCTGGTTTAAATAAATTACTGAGAATAATTTAAATATCTTGGAACTATTTAAACTCACACGCATCAGAAATATTTATTACTTGATACTCAATTAATAATCCAGATTAGGCACACTAATAATCTCAATTACTTTAAATAAATCTCAATTAATTCTTCAGGGTGTTACAATATTACTCACTCATTTCTCAATTATCTATGATATATATTGGTAGCAATAGAGAATTAATACCTAAACCAATTTCTTAATACTTAATTCATTTTTCTAAGCTTTTATTATTATTATGTGTTTTTTAAATATTACAGATAGTTTAATGTTTCCTTCTATCGAATTTTTTTAGACTGTATTGTCTTCTGTTTTGTTTATTTGTTTATTTATTTATTTTCCTATTTCTATGTTTGTATTATCTCTTTCTGCTTCTTATTCAATTGAAAAATGTGAAGATAGTCTTCTTAGTATATACTAATGAAAAATATGTATCTCCTATAATTATTAAAGTACATGTAATGTAAATAATGATTAGTTTCTGCTTCTTATTCAATTGAGAAATGTGAAGATTATTTGGGATATATATTGTTATCTGCCTTAACATTTCGAACCTTACTTTTCCTCTCATATTGTTTTATGCTTTAATTCTTTCTTTCTGATTTCTTCTTACCTTATCTGGTGATGATAGAGTATTTTTTTTCTTGTGTTGCCATGTATCAAGTAATTGTTAATAATGATTTTGTTGTCTTTGATGTTGCCTAGGTTATTTGAAATGTATGCAAATAATTTAGTTGGTAGCTAAAGATATTACTCAGTCATTTCTTAATTACTTATGATATATGTTAGTAGCAGTAGAGAATTAATATCTGAACCAATTTTTTAATACATAATTCATTTATCTTAATTTTTATTATTACTATGTGTTTTTTAAATATTACAGATAGTTTTGCCTTTCCTTCCATCGAATTTTTTTGAAATGTATTGTCTTCTGTTTTGTTTATTTGTTATCTATTTATTTTTCTATTTCTATGTTTGTGTTATCTTTTTCTGCTTCTTATTCAATTGAAAAATGTGAAGATAGTCTTCACTGATGAAAAATATGTATCTCATGTAATTATTAAAATAGATGTAATGTAAATAATGATTAGTTTCTGCTTCTTATTCAATTGAAAAGTCTGCCTTAACATTTCGAACCTTACTTTTCCTCTCATATTGTTTTATGCTTTAATTCTTTCTTTCTGATTTCTTCTTACCGTATCTGGTGATGATGGAGTATTTTTTTTCTTTTGTTGCCATGTATCAAGTAATTGTTAGTAATGATTTTGTTGTCTTTAATGTTGCCCAGATTATTTGAAATGTATGCAAATAATTTAGTTGGTAGCTAAAAATATTACTCAGTCATTTCTCAATTACCTATAATATATGTTGGTAGCAGTAGAGAATTAATACCTGAATCAATTTTTTAATATATAATTAATTTATCTAAATTCTTATTATTACTATGTGTTTTTTAAATATTAAAGATAGTTTTATCTTTCCTTCCATCGAATATTTTTAGAATGTATTGTCTTCTGTTTTGTGGATTTGTTCTATGATTCCTTTTTTCTTTTGTTCATGCGTTCTTCTGCTTCGCACGTCCTCTTCGTTTTTCCCATTTTATGTTTATGGGCTTCTCTTTGAAAATTTTTGTTATGTCTCCACTTTTTTGCCATCCTGGGCTTTGCCCGTCCTCTTTTCTATTTCTATGTCTGTGTTATCTTTTTCTTCTTCTTATTTAATTAAAAAATGTGAAGATAGTCTTCACCGATGAAAAATATTTATCTCATGTAATTATTAAAATAGATGTAATATATATAATGATTAGTTTCTACTTCTTATTCAATTGAAAAATGTAAAATATTCTTCTCAGTATATATTGATAAAATATATGTATCTCATTTAATTATAAAAATAAATGTAACATAAATAATTATTAATTTTATTTTTTTTATTTTATTTAAATTATTATTAATTAAACTATTACATATCCGTGCAAATGCACGGCACTAGTTTACGACCTTCTTGGATTGTTCTTCAGAGGGAGCTCGAACTTCCATCGGCTCATGAAGCTAACTGCGACATGTGTGCTCATGATAAGATTGAGTGAATTTTGAGACTGGTTATGTGTAAAGAATTCTACCCAGACAGATTCTAGAGGATTCTTAGAGAGAGAAAGAATATTCGATGAGTAAGAAAGAAGCTGAATTCTCATTACTGTAAAAACTGTTACAACTATATTTATACATAAGTTATTACAATAAGAACTTGTAATAAATTAAACCAATGGAAGCTTTACACGTGTAAATCACAACACATGATATTAAAAAGACACAAACGTCCCCACACAGAAAAAGAGAAGAGAAGAGAGAGTGAGGGCAAATCGGGAAAAAATTTCAACGCACAAATGAACAGTGAATTGTGAGCGTGTGAACAGTGTAAAATTGGCTTCATTGTGTTGTTTTTTTTTGTCACAGAATCACTTTTTATTGAATAGCACTTTATATATTGTCCTTACTGTGAAACTTGTCGTTTTATGGTCAATTATTGTGACATGTATCCTTTTCAGCAAAAGAAGTAACAAAAGGTAACTGGAATCATCCATTCAGATAGACAGCTACCCACAATAATTGGATTGATCTACGTAAGCTTATCGTGAATTTATCGTGATTTAAATTATAATTGTAATTTTTTATAATATTTTTTTATAAAAATTATACATAAAATAAAAATATTTTTAAATTATAATTCTGAATTCATAAATTAAACGTCCACTTAATGATGGTATCTTCTTTTTTCCTCAACAGCTGTCTAGATACGGGCTTAATTCATTATTGATGTAAATATCTGTATATACGTATATGAGAAGATGATCATCAATATGTTTGTCATCTTTTCATCCCTAACGTGATTGATATTAATAGTTACATGTTGTTGCCTCCCATTTCTTTCCCCGGTATTGACTAGAGATATTAGTAATCTAATAATTATGAAAAATCATGAAGGTATTTGAAAATTTTTGAGGAATAGTTCCAAATTTGATTTGATGCAACCAGGAATTCAGTAGGAATTCAGTTTGATAGCTCGATAAAAAATAAAAATAAAAAATAGCATATATACTATTCTAGAAAAAATAATAATATAACATGGATGAGAATATATATATATATATATATATATATATATGTGTGTGTGTGTGTGTGTCATATTTGTATAATATTCATGTATTTTACGTAGAGGAAGGGATTTGTTGAAAAGCACTCCCCTCCCTGGAAAATAATACTACATGGTACGTAATAGTATGGTTGTTTCATTGTTGTTGATGCAGATTTTTACCTTTTCACGAAAGTTGATGATATTGGGTTTCATTTTTTTTTTTTTTTTTTTAGAAAGATGATGATATTTGTTTCGTATCGCTTCTAACTTCTATATAATATATTTTAAAGATTATTTAGTCATCAGGAAAAAAAGGAGTTCAATCGAGTTTAATAACGAAAACGTCCCTTAAAAATGCAAGGAAAACGTTGATATCATTCAGGGAAGTAGAAAATTTTTTATAAAAATAAACTCACTCGGACTCAAATTTCAAATATCTCTACTGATTTCTGCCAAAAAACCAGCAACAATTCGCCTGATAGGACCACGTTCACAATCTGGTCCCAACATTCCTTTTCCCTTTTTCTTTTGCCACATAACCTGGCAGGCATAAACAATAAAGATACATTTTCATTTTAACTATTCAAATTTTTAATTTTAATTTTAATTTTATTATAATTAAAATTTTTCATAAAAAATTATATATAATTTTTTTTTATTATAATAAAAAACTCTTATATAATTAAATTTTAAATCTATAAACTAAATGAGACCTTCATTTATTCAATTTACGTCACTGTATTGTCACGATATACACAAAATTGAAATTGGTTTTGGCTGAACAGCTATGATTGAGAATATGTCGTGTGTGGTGTCCCATCTTATTGTGACCCAAAATCCAACCAAACCGAATAAACAAGTCCGGCTTTCACTCTCAGATAGTGAGACCCAACATTAAAAAAAAAAAAAAAAAAAAAAAGTGAGATCCAACATTACATAACAATCTATTATAGAACTTCTCAAACAACCCATTTATGTTTACCCTTCCTTAATTTCAACGATCCACTCATCTAAGCTTCTTCTTTCCTTCACTTTTTCAACTGTTTTTTCTCCCCTTTTTTATTTTCAACCAAAATCCCACCACTTTCATCATCTTCTTCTTCTTCTTCGAAAAACATATTCAGGTTTGATCTTGTTCATTTAATTTAAAAAATATTTGAATTTAAATTATAATTTTATTTAAGTTCATGTTTCTTTTTAAGATTTGAGTTTTAACTTAAGTTTATGATTAAAATATGAATTTAAGTTCACTTTTTAACTCAAGTTCTTAAATTCAAACTCAAATTAATAAATTTCTTTTTATATTCTTAAAAACATCATAACTTTTTTATTTTAATTTTGATTTAGATGCTTTTTTTTTCTATGTTTTCACAATGAAAAGACGAATAAAACCTCACTCATATACCTTATTAAAATTTTTCATCACTATTGAACTTTTATTAAAATACTTTTAAATACAAATTTAAGTTTTGACCCATCCAAATACAAACTCAAATAGATTCTCAATTCAAGCCATAACTCAAAATTTACACATCTAAACAGAAACTCAAATTATAGTTCTAACTCAAACTATATTCAAATACACCTTAACTCAAATTAAGGTCTCGTTCATTTCACTGAATCGAGTTTTTAATTTTAAGTTTTAACAGTAAAAAGCTCTCAGAAAATGTCATATCTAACTTTTTTTTTGCTACAGTGAAAAACTCTCTAAAAATATTATATCTCAATTTAAATCTGCAAAGTGAACAAGATTTAAGATTTAAAATTAAGTCACCCTAACTCAAAAAATATAAATAAACAACCATTAATATTTACTTATTATCTTTTTTTAGAAAAATAGCGGCAATTTTTTTTTTTGACTCATAATGGAACATATTTTAGAATCTTTAGGCCTACAGAAAGGCCGAATGAAGAATAAGATCCATAAAGTTCCTACTTTTATTTTTCTCTAATATATATTTATTAAAGGAAGCTCATTTCTTTTTATCTGTTTTTTTTTTTTCCTTTTTCCTTTCGGATCAAAGAGTTTAATATGGCAGGGTAGACTTTCCGGTTTCGAACCATGGAAGCGAGAGAAAAAACTTCATCAAACGGCGGCGAAACAAGCATGTCGGAGAAGAAAACCGAGAATGGAAGCGCAGTTGTTGTAGAAATTCGAACAGAATCTGAGTCTGCCAAAAAGGGCTCAGAATCTCCATTTCCCAAACAGCTAACCAAAACAGATTCTCCTCAGAAAGTCTCTACAGAATCCACTGGTATATCCAAGTCGGTCCCAGTAAGCTGTCCTTCGCCGGAGATTGGCCGGTTCAGTCCAAGCCCTAACAAGCCTCCGAAGATTCCGGCCACCTATGACACTCTCACTCGGAGGAAATCGCTCAACCGGTCGGTCTTCTCCCGGCCCAAGTCCCGATTCGGCGAGCCGTCTGTTCCGATCGACTCCGCCATGTTTGAAGAGCACAATGGCTCGGGCCAGATCGGCCTCGGCTCGCCTTATAGAGGCTCCTTCAACAGGGCTTCGCCGAACAATGTCTCGACCGCTCGGACGGTCTCGATCGCGCAGAAATCGGCGGCGGAGGATGAGGACGAGGAGATTTACAAGAAGGTCGTGCTCAGCGAGGAGAAGCGGAAGAGAGTGAAGGCCAAGGTTCTGGTCGAGTGGATTATGTTTTTGTTTCTCGTTGTTTGTTTGACGGCAAGTTTGACGGTTGAGGGATTGGAGAGTACTAAGCTTTGGGAGTTGGAGCTTTGGAAGTGGGTTGTTCTTGTGATGGTGATCATCTGTGGAATGTTGGTCACCAATTGGTTTATGCGCATAGTCGTTTTCGTCATCGAGAGGAACTTTTTGCTTAGGAAGAAGGTTTTGTACTTCGTCCATGGATTGAAGAAGAGCGTTCAGGTCTTTATTTGGTTGTGTCTTGTGCTTCTAACATGGGTCCTTGTGTTTAACCATGGAGTTAAGCGTCCGGAAACTGCCAATAAGATTTTACACTACGTGACTTGGACTCTTGTGACGCTTCTAATTGGAGGGTTTATTTGGCTGATAAAGACTCTTTTGTTGAAGATTTTGGCGTCCAATTTTCATGTCAATACTTTCTTTGATAGGATTCAGGAGTCGATTTTCCATCAGTATGTTTTGCAGACCCTTTCGGGGCCTGCGCTGATTGAGGAGGCCGAGAAGGTCGGGAGGTCGCCGAGCATGGGGCAGTTGAGTTTCAGGAGTACTAAGAAAGGAAAGGCGGCTAAAACTATTGAGACGATCGACATGGCCAATCTTCACAAGATGAAGCAAGAGAAGGTCTCGGCTTGGACCATGAAGGTTCTGGTCGACGCGGTTAGTAGCTCGGGCCTTTCGACGATCTCAAACACATTGGACGAGATGGAGAATGGCGCAATGGAGCAGATGGATAAGGAGATTACAAGCGAGATGGAAGCAACTGCCGCTGCCTATCACATTTTCAGAAATGTTGCTCAACCTGGTTCTAAGTGAGAAAAATAAAGTCTTTCGTTAGTTTTAACGTTTGAGTTGCTCCGTTTTTGTTTCTTTTTTTTTTTTTTTTGCGTTGTATTTGTTCTTCGGTTTAACTTATTGCAAATGAATAGGTTCATTGATGAGGATGATCTCTTGAGATTCATGATTAAGGAAGAAGTGGACATTGTGCTTCCGCTGTTTGCAACGGACAATGGGCGAATTGATAGAAAGGCTCTGACTGATTGGGTGGTATGTGCTTTTAGTTTAATACAATATTGTTTGACCATTATATTAAAATGCATTTCTTTATGTCGTTTTTGATCTCTTTGCTCCATGGAGACGGCATCACATGGTTCATTAGTCTTCAGTGATGCAAATCTTTCTTATTTTTTAAGCATATAGACAACAGGGATATGGAAAAAAGAAAAACAGAGATTTTTCTGTGTAAATTCTTTGCCTGATTCTGTTCTTTTCCCTTTATCTTTGTAAGTAATTGTATCCGGAGAGAAAATATTTTTATTTTCTTGTTGCAACTAGTATTTTCTGTTTTGAAGTTGAAACTGCAAGAAAGTTTAATTGTGCATGTCATTTTCATAGACCCACATTCCACTTTAACATCTCTTATTGTCATAGTCTTGGATTGTATAGGCCCCAAACGAATTGTACTTGATTGCTCAACTATATAAATGGGCATAGGAGCAGCAAAAATAAGATGTGTTCAAACTATCATTCCTCTATTAAATCTAATTTTAAATTTTTAATAGGTGAACAAGCTAAATTTGATCAGCAGAGAGGTTATCTCTTAATAATGCTTTTGGTATTGGTATTGACTTCTGCAGATTAAGGTGTACAATGGTCGAAAAGCACTAGCACATGCTCTGAATGACACCAAAACGGCCGTAAAGCAACTGAACAAGCTTGTAACAGGCATCCTCTTTGTTGTGATCATTTTGGTGTGGCTTCTACTGATGGAAATCGCTACCACAAAGGTGCTTGTCTTCCTCTCTTCACAGCTTGTGGTGGCGGCTTTCATGTTTGGAAACACCTGCAAGACCATTTTCGAAGCCATCGTGTTTGTATTCGTAATGCATCCGTTTGATGTTGGTGACCGCTGTGTTATTGATGGAGTTCCGGTAATGTTTACAAGGAAGGAAAAAAAAAAAAAAAAAAAACCATTTTGCTTTGTATTGTTTGAGATTCACTTCAGTTAAAACTCTGTTTTCTTACCATGTAACTTCACAGCTGCTTGTTGAAGAGATGAACATCTTAAACACAGTCTTCTTGAAACTCAACAATGAAAAGGTATACTATCCAAATTCAGTTCTGTCCACAAAGCCCATCAGCAACTATTACAGAAGCTCAGATATGGGTGATACTGTTGAATTCTCAATTGATTTCATGACACCAGTTGAGAAGATAGGCCACCTGAAAGATAAAATAAACAAGTGAGTTTTTCCAACAACCTCTTCTTTTTTTTTTTTTTTTTTTTAAATTTTAGGAATTCGATTATGAATAAGTGTTTCGTTGCTCAATTTGCTTCTCAGGTACATAGAGAAGAATCCACAACAATGGCATCCCAACCACAGTGTGGTGGTTGTTGAGATCGAAAATGTCAACAAGTTAAAGATGGCTCTCTATGTTAACCACACCATATCGTTTCAAGAGTATGGAGAGAAGAACAAACGACGAACTGAACTAGTCATGGAGATTAAAAGGATTTTCGAAGAGCTGAACATAAAATACTATCTGCTGCCGCAAACAGTTCATCTTGGCCAGAGTGTTTCAGACACAAACGCTATCCAAAGATGAGTTCCACTTTGCACTGCTCAAGCTTCCGTTGGTTAATCCTCGTAGTAAGTTATCGTCCCTCTTCTGTTAATGTTCCTTCTTTTATGTATACTTTTAAGAATTTTGGCTTTAGATTCTTGTTGTGGTCTTCTACTTTAAGTTATGGAAGGACCATCTTATGATTTTGAGGAGAATTTCTTGCGAGGGTGTGAGGAAAAACCTACCTGAACTTGATGAAAAGAAACAACAATGCCTAACTGACTATTGGTAGTTTAGTAGAGTATTATTAAAGGCTTACTAATATTATTAATATTATTAATATTATTATTTTATTATTTTACCAGGGAATTCTCAACTTCGCATATTAGGCTAACATGTATATATGCGTGTGTGTATATATAAATATTTTGAAGCTTGCAGGTCCAGACAATAGCATAATGTTCTTATGAGACGTGGCACATTAAAATGAAAGTTTTAACTTGAAAATGATTAGTTTTGAGACCATCAATGAAGTGTGCCCAATTTGAAGACATTAAAGATGGATTCTAGATGTTTTTCAAGAGTGGGAAATATAGAGTAAAGCCGTTGATGGCTTTTTTTCACTTTTATGAAAAACCCAATGATACTAACATCTCTTGTAAGTCTACAACCAAATTTGCTTCAAACAAATTGTCGATTGATTTCTTTCGATAAGTTGTGAATTTCCAGACTTGGCTTCTTTTTAAAATTTTCTGTACAACAATTCCCGCATGCTCATGAATAAACCTTGCGTCTTCTTCGGTGTAGATATGAGTTTCATTCAGCAATTTGAAAAAAAAAAAAAAAAAAAAAAAAAAAAAAAAAAAAAAAAAAGAAAAAAAAAAGAGATCAACATGCAGTATAAGATTAAAAAAAATAGTTTTTTTTTTTTTTGTACAGCACTCTCTCTCTTCTCTTCTCTGGGAAGCAGTAATAAGGCTTTTTAGCCTTTTAAATGGAAGTTTTCATGTTCGAGTGGAAAACTAGAATTCAAATTCAAATTTTTGTGATTCAAACTGTGGGGTAAAGTGAAACAGTCTTGTTCAACATTGCGAATGAGACTTGAGAGAAACAGGGCACCATTTAAGTATAACAATTAAAAAAAAAAAAAGTACAGCAATTCTCCATCTATTCTTTCCTTGATCTTTTTGTCAATTTCCTCAGCGTTGACTGAGAAAGGATGGTCAGATGGCTGGATATTTTTTTTCCTCAGCGTTGACTGAGAAAGGCTGGTGAGATGCCTGGATTACCACAAACATATTATACAAAATTATTTTTATAATTGCCATCCAACTATGTATTATGTTTTAAAGTGTCTCTTACTTTTTCAAAATAATTTATGCCTCGTTGATTTCACCGATTCGAGTTTTTAGTTTTAGGTTCAGTAAAAAACTCTCAAAAAATGTCACATTTAACTTTTTCTGCTATAGTGAAAAGCTCTCAGAAAATGTCACATCTCAACTCGAATTGAAAATTCGAATCCGCGAAGTGAACGAGACCTTAAAGGATTAATTTTAAAAATTTCCTCTAAACTATGACTCCTGTAACACTTCGCCATTTGAATTTTAAAACGTAATATTCGCTTTTCCCAAATTTTATTCCGTTAGCAGTTTTGCCCCTTTCGTTATATTGAGTGACAGAATTCGTCACGTGTTTATTATTTAATCCATATGAGGAGGGTAATATCGTAAAATATCATGTAAAAATTCCAGGTTATTAAAAAAGGGATTAAAATGCATCAATTTATCAGGTTATTAAAAAAAATTAAAATTTGCTCCAAAAACATTTCATGATGACGAATCTAGATGCAAGCACAGCTCGTGGTTGGATGGGTTGGGTTTTGGCGAAATGGAGGAGGGGGTCACCAACTTTTTTACTGTCCTTCTCAGCGTGTTGTCTTTCGTTGCTCTATTACTTTTAGGGTTCATTTCCCTCGTCGAGACAGAGTTAGGAAAGGATGGTGTTTGTTGGTGGATGCTCAATGTCGATGGTGGTTTCACTAGCATGAGATGTGCAGGAGCTCTAGAAGAGTTGCATCTTGGAGGCTTTTTGATCCCTATGGTGCTGTGTCTCTTTCAGCCGAGTGCATGCCAAGGTTATAATTGATGCCAGCTACGCATGGACTCACACGTTGATATAGGGTGCTCTGGCTCCTCATTTCTCCGCAATTTCCAACCTCTTTGGTGGCATGGGTCAATTTGTCTTCAGTAGTTCTTCTCATGTTGTTAGGGTTTTGTCTTCAGCAGTTCCCATAGAATATGATTTTTGAGAGGAATAATGAGATCTAGTTTTGGATAAACTGATGCAATAATGTCCCTTCCGTTACTAGTGATTCTGAACGAAGATAAGTATAAGCATAATTCTACTTTCAAATCTCACTAAATAATGGACACGTGGTGAATTCCGTCACTCAGTGTAATGCAAGGGGCAAAATTGTTAATGGAATAAAGTTCGGAGAGAGAGGATGTTCCTTTTTGAAATTCAGAGGGAATTTTTGAAATTAATTCTAATTTAAAACACCTCTTGATATATAAAAAAACAAATCAAAATGTGCCCTCCGTCTATTTTCATCTATCATCTAACGGATTTAGCAGTCATTTTAATATATTAAAACTTAATTAAACTAAAAATGGATTAATTATTAAAAAATTAATTACAAATGTAAAAAAAAACTCTGAAATTCAACTAAAAAACAGCTGAAATTATTTTTCAAAACCCACCCAACTTCTGAACACCAAATCAACCTCTAGTCCTTCCTTCGACAGCGATTGCCCATTCTCCCAACAACGACCAAGCTTTGTTGCTCATTACACCGACAAAATTTTGAAGCCAAACTCTAGCTATGACACAATCAATGGTTAAGCAGTGGGGTCAGATTGTTGATGCCCAAAAGCCCTGTCTCCGACTCGAGAAATCCCTCCCCATTGCCACCATCTACTAGACATGACCCTCTTTCCCGAGGTCCCGACGTTGAGTCCACTAGTCCAAGATCGGTAATGCACGTTCGGTTTGTCAATGGTGATAGGGTTGATCGGACGACTGAGTGTGACACGGGCGACCGAGCGGGACATCGTCTCTCTGAGGATCTGAGGAGGAGGAACCTTACAAACCACTTATATTTTTTAATGTTCTCCACGGTGATAATTCTAGAGTAGTGGCGGTCCTCCACTGTGATGTCCAAGATCTTCTTAATTTTCCTCAGCTGATCCTTGGTAACAAATGGCATCTTCGACCAAGAAAAGGCCATACCCCAGGTTGGGAGCACGACCTCATCGTGGTTGGGCTCTTTATTCTTCTAGATCAGCCAAGCCCCACTAGCAAAGAACCACCCATGCTTCCAGACCTTGTCTGAGTTCGGATTCCCTTTCACGAAGTGTCCGTCAGAGTACCTCCTGGATGTAGTACCAATCCTTCATCCTCGGAAGCTTTTTCATCCACAAGATCCAGCTCCTAACCAGAACCCTGTATGACTTCGGATGGCCCAGGGGCCATGAGGAGGACATCGTCGGGGATGCTGTATATATGTCGGAGATCGTCCAATGTCTGCTCGGTGACCCAAGATTCAAATTCCCTCGGTTGACAGGAACGTGGCTATCGGGCAACCCTCCTAGTCCGAGGATAGGGGCAGGCTCAAGCTCGTTAAAAATTGCCTCTATTTCGGGGTCCTCTTCTTCATCTCTTTGTTCGGACGAGGCCCCGGCGCCCGATGTTGATGTAGGCATCTGTACTATGACGCCGGTGCGGAGTTCCTCGGCCCAGGGGGGCTGGGGTATCAATTGAACCCTCGCTGAAAAGGGTCTGGCTCGAACCTCTGTGCTACTCAGTGGTCGGCGGAGAACATCCGAATATGGGCACTGGTTCTTGGACATCCTTAGAGGTGTACGGTCCTCAATCATATCTAGGGCCGGCAATATGGGTCACGACACGACGACACGACTAAAAAATGACACGAATTTTGCGGATTAGGGTTGAGAAAAAAGAGGTTCGGGTCAGAATTTGGTCGACCTGAAATTGACACGAAAAATCCGGTTCAATTTCGGGTTAGCCCCGCCTAACCCGAACACGACACGAAACTCGTAAAAAACTAAAAAATACATATATTTTTCATCTCATATTTTAAATTTTATTATGAACTTGTGATATTATGATAGTTATACTCAAAATCTTATACTATTATTTGCTTAATTTTAATGGATGTTATTGTAATTTAGTGTGTTATGAATTTTAAGTTATTTCTAATATGTAAAAAACTAAATAAAAGTATACAATTTTCGTGTCAATTTTGGGTTCACGGGTCAATTTCGTGTCACGAGTCATTTTCGGGTCGTGTCGTGTCAGCTCGTAAAGTGGTCGTGTCGTGTTCGTGTTGCGGTTTTTAAAAAATTTCGTGTCACGGGTCGTGTTCGGGTTGACTGAAAATTTAAAAAAAAATGATCAAAACACGACACGAACACGACATGTGACACGAATTGACACCCCTAAATATCCATAAAATCATGATCGGGGACCGTTCGTGCATCAACTGCCAGGATAGTTTGGAGCCTAGCAACCTCATTCGTAGGTGGGGTCGGGCTCAGAGAGAACGAAATCCCTTGCGGCTGAACTGGTGATCGGGCAGTGGCCTGCTCAACATCGGTCACGTCAACCTCCGACTCGTGTTCGAGCTTGGTGAAGAAGACGAGTTCGAACCTGAGTCCAAAGAAGATGATTGCTTCGAAGTGAGACCTATTTTGAGAGTCAGAAATGTCACTCATGATTACCTGGTGCTCGGATGCTCCGTCAAATTATTCTTGAAAGTTGCTCGGACACACGAACACAAGTCGCAACACAATCACTGGCCGGCTTAGCTCAGCGTGTTCTCTCCCAAATTGCGGAATGAATTCTGAAAAATGAATGAGCCTATTTATAGGCACCAGGGCATGGAAATCGAAACGTCGCACCCGCATGTTTCTTGCTAAGATTCCAGCCAATCTGGAGGCGTGACGTGTCAATGTTAGAATGATGCGATGTTTTTCAATCCTTATAGGGACTATCCGACTAGGCTTGGTCGGCTTATAAGGACTATTTTGTCAGAGGTTGGAGTGCACCCTATCCGAGCACCGAACACGTGCACTCGGAGCACTAGTCCTTACTATAGTGCAGGACACTAGTCCTTGAACCAGAGCACGTGGCGGAGCACCGACCAATTTGAGATCGAGATAGGAGCCCGGAGCCCGAGTACTATGCTTCCCAGCACGTGGGTGTTGAGTGAGTTTAGACATCAACAGCCTAAGGGGTCGTTCTTTTGCAATAAAACTCAGAAAAAGTTTGAACTCGAGTTACAACTTTATTTAAGTTCATGTTCTTTTATAAAATTTGAGTTTGAACTCGAGTTTGGGACTAAACTCGAGTTCAAGTTTCCCTTTTAACTCAAGTTCATAAACTCAAACTCAAGTTAATGAACAGTATTTTTTCTATTCTTAAAAATGTCATAACTTTTTCGTTTTAATTTTGGTTGAGATGATTTTTTTTTCTATGCATTCACAACGAAAAGACGAATAAAACCTCATCTATATACCTTATTAAAATTTTTCATCACCATTGAGTTTTTATTAAAATACTATCTAAATGTAAATTTAAATTTTGACCCACCCAAACACAAACTCAAAAAGATTCTCAATTCAATTCATAACTCAAATGTTCACATTCAAATACAAACGCAAATTACAACTTCAACTAAAGTTATAACTCAAATTCAATTCAAAATCATTACTCAAGTCATCCTAACTCAAAAATGCAAAATAACAACCCCTAAATATCTCAACACCAAAAAGGCCCGGAAAGAGAGTCGGCCTTCCGAAACCCAAGCCCAAATCCAAGCTTGAAGTGCAGGCCTCATTGAAAGAAAATGCCGTCACTGGCCTAACTGCGGCAGTTTTTATAGCGTCCATGGTGATACCGGAGGTGGCGGCGGGTCCTGGGGTTTCCCCGTCGCTGAAGAACTTCTTGCTCAGCATTGTCGCCGGCG
This sequence comes from Morus notabilis, assembly GCF_000414095.1. NCBI lineage: Eukaryota > Viridiplantae > Streptophyta > Magnoliopsida > Rosales > Moraceae > Morus > Morus notabilis. Next base: position 71,266 of record NW_010361555.1, read on the forward strand.
AGTCGTGTTTGCCGCAATTGTCGGAACTGTTAAGAGAAGCTCAGTAACCAAACCTTTTACTTATTCTATCTCCCTTTTTAAGGGGGAAAAAAAAAGTCTAGAACCAATGTTCTCAGTATATGTTTGAGTTGCACAATATTGTGATATTGTTTCAATATAACGAAAACTGGGGAATTATATATTGAAAGTGAGAAAAAATCAAAATGATAGGAAATATAGTGGAGGAATGCCTCATATCATAGTTCATTCATATTTAATATAGGATAAAGTTCTTTTAACATAAAACTATCACTTTGAATCCTATGAACAACCCAATCAAGCTAACATTTCTTGCAAGTCTACAACCAAATATACTTCAAACAAATTGTTGATTGATTAATTTCTTTCGATAAGTTTGTAACTTTTGATGCTGTAATTTCCAGACTTCGCTTCTCTTTTTCTAACTTTTCTGTACAGCAAATTCCCCCCAAATTGTGGCTTGTTTTGAGATGTCAATGGCGGTTTGCCACTCCATGTCCATGAATAAACCTCGCGTCTTCTTCAGTGTAGACATGAGTTTCGTTCAACAACCTAAAGGAAAAAAAAAAAGAAATAATTAAAAAAAATCTTGGTCAACATGTAGTATTAGATTACCAAAAAAAAAACAAAAAACAAAAAAACAAAATGTTTTTTTTTGTTTGTTTGTTTAATATTTGCGATGTAAAGTGAGCTTACGACAAGGCAACAGTTTTATTCAACGTTGCAGAGGAGAGAAACAGGGCACCACTTAAGTAGAACAATTCTCCATCTATTCTTTCCTTGATCCTTTTGTCAATTTCCTCAGCATTGACTGAGAAAGGCTGGTCAGATGCCTGGATTACAACAAACATATTATACCATATATAAAGCTAAGTCAAATGCCATCATTTCATGCATTTAGTTACCACAACCATGCTTAAAAGCTTTCACGTACCATAACCCATCCCCATGTATCTGCAAAAGATGGTATGTGAGCTGTGTATGCTATCACATCTACAAAGAACATGCAAAAATAGTGTCAAGTCACACTCACAACAAGTTTAGTAAGAATTATGCTTATATAAAATAATAATTTTACTTGGCACGAAAAACTACCTTGTTATATCTTTTTTTTTTTTTTTATATTATTATTTTGATCAGATTTAAATTCATAAACATTCATTACAGTAGTATGTTAAACAAAACAAAACAAAACAAAAAAACGTTAAACCAAAATTGTACGAATTTTTGTGGTAATACAAGTGACTTACATTTGAAGACCTGTTTGATTGTGTTGTGTATAGAGGAGAACACTTCCTTGTGAGTGAAAATGCCTGCTGGTCCAGCCTATGTACAGTAATGATCTCTCAAACATTAAATTTCTTGTTTATTATAAGTGTAAGAAAAATATAACCATTTTGCAATTTGGGTTTGTGGGAAACTCTATTTCTGACCTGGGTTACAAAGATGCCATTGGATTTGAGCTTGGGCTTAAGAATTCTTTCATAAAATGACTTTGTGTAGAGCTGATAACAAGGGCCTCCTTCAACTGGGTCTGCTAAATCTCCCACTATGACGTCGAACTTTTCTTTCCTCTCTTCCAATTCAGCTCTTTTATAACAGAAAAAATATTCGCAACACATTTAGCTACATCTATATGTGTTGTAAGATAACAATTAACAAGACTCAAAACACCCTACTAATTGCTTACTTAGCATCGTTAATGACAAGATTAAGCTTTTTGTGGCGAAAAGCTTCGTGATTCACTGTCAAATATCTGCGGCAGAAATCCACCACCTCCTGCAATTAATGGCCCAAAATTTTTTTCATTTTTCTTTTTGTTAATTCTTTTGGAAAAAGTGTGAGCCAAAAATCTATTCTAATATCTCATTTATATATGTAGACCCCTAAGATTTTGAACCTAAATATTTAGGCATCGTTCATTTCACCGATTTGAGTTTTTAGTTTTAGATTTTTACAGTTAAAAGTTCTAAGAAAATGTCATATCTAAAAGCTCTAATGCCATATTCATTTCACCAATTTAAGTTTAGAATTCGAGTTTTGCTACAGTAAAAGCTCTCAGAAACAATCACATCTAATTTTTTTACTACAGTAAAATACTATCACATAAAGTCACATCTCCACTCAAATTAAAAACTTGAATCAACGAACTAAACATACCCTAAGAAAATGTCATATCTCAGTTTAAAATTAAAAACTTGAATCCGCAAAACGAACGAGACCTTAGTAATATATATATGTTATACTAATTGGCGAGTCTAAAAGGAATGAGAGTAAATAATACCTGATCAATATCACACATGACCACCTTCTCCACAGACTTGTGCTTGAGTGCTTCTCTTGCTGTAGACCCTTCGCCACCCCCCATTACAAATACAGTCTTTGGGCTACATACAATCAACTAAGATGTTACTGTTTTAAATCCCAAATCTATGAATAGTTTCTTAAGTTAAAAAATGTGTATTACCTAAGGTCCTCAGGTCCCCAAAAAAAAAAAAAAAAAAAAAGAGAGAGAGAGATAGAGAATGTCTAATTAACAATTATCACTTTATAGCTGGCTGCTTTATTACGCCCGCCCTCGACATCGTTTTTGATCAGATCCTAATTATTGAGCCTCAAATATTACTATGCGAAAGGTTTCTTATCTACTATCTATTCACTTTGCTTTTTTTTTTCTTTTTTTTTTTTTCCTTCTGTTTGTTAGTAAAGAGCCAAAAAAAAAAAAAAAAAAAAAACAAAGGATTACTAGTGCTATTCAGTCACAATCTCTAGTGGGACTTAAATTCTGCCTTAATTATATTTAAAGGATGAGACAAATTGTGCTCACACTGCAATCGGTCTTAGGCCACACAATCCATTAATCGGACTGAGACCTCTCATTAGGACTATGGAGTACCAAATGGGACGTATTTTAAAATCCGTTTATTTCATTGATTTGAGTTTAAAACTCAAATTTTATTACAGTAAAAAGTTTTAAGAAACAGTCACATTTAACTTTTTACTATAATAAAAAGTTATCACATAAAATCACATCTCAACTTAAATTAAAAACTCGAATCAACAAACTAAACGGGATTACTCACTCTATTGGCAGTAACTTTGGCTTTTTAAGTAGAATAAGTAGATAAAATAAAAATTAAAAAAAAAAAAAATATATATATATATATATATATTATGAGTAGATGAATAAAAAGAGAGGCACTAACTTTGGGTGGAACAAAAGAGCGGGGTGTATCAAGCATTCGTGATAGATAAATTCGTCAATTTCAGCACTCTGCATTTTCCCATCAATCACCAACACCTGTACCAATCAAACAACGAGTACTAAAATCTTAACTATGCCCAAAGCATAATTTATGAACAATCCACCATGGATTTGAGAAAAGAGAAACAAGTAGAGAGAATTAATTCACGGCATAAAAACCTTTCCAAAGCGCTTTGTGTCCAAGAGAGCTATCTCCTGGAACTCGCTGGTTCCTCTATGCAGCACACTGGAAGTAACAGAGACGTTATATAATACATAAACACATACATACATACATACACACATCATATATATATATATATATATAGACACACACTAATAATATTCCAAAATGGAAAAAAAAAAAGAAAGAAAATGAAATTAGCTTCTTTGGTATTACGAAAAAGGTCAAAATTTTTTGCTGTGTATGCATGAGAAAGGCCAAGTGTTACGAACCTATTCAAAGCAAATGACCATTTGAGGTCGTCGTCAATGACTTCCTCGTACCAACTAGAGTCTTTGTGGTTGCCGATGTTTTGATCTGGTTTTTCGTAGAAGTTTGAGAAACCATTGGGAACGAAGATCTCGACGGCTTCACCCATTTTTTGATAAGGCAAAGAAGAAAGAATATTCTCTAAGAAAACTTGGCCTAGACTTGAACAACAACAAGAAGAAGATCAGAAAGAAAGGAGCTATAGCGGGTAAAGCTAGAGAGTGCGAATGTCCTTTGGCAGTGTTGTGATAGCTTTATTTATAGTTGCTGCAATAACTCATGCATGATTAAGGGCGTTTATTTCACCGTTTTGAGTTTTTAATTTTAAATTTTTACAGTGAAAAATTTTTAAAAAATATCACATTTAATTTTTTTTTTACTACAATAAAAAATTATCACAAAATATCACATCTCAATTCAAATTGAAAACTCAAATTTACAAAGCGAACGAGACTTAAAAAAGATGGATCTTTTTTTTTTTATTACTTTCTCTCTTACTTTTTTAGCTTGTACAGATTTACTGGTCATAGTACGTTTGATAATATATTCACTGTATACATATAACTCGTTTGTTTTATATATTTAAATTTATAATTTTAATTTTATTATAATTTTTTTATAAAAAAATTAAAAATTTAAATATTAAAATTAAAAATCACTAAATTAAATATATAAACCAAACCGTTTCTAAACATTTACTCAAATCAAATGCATAAAAAATGCTAATATTATTGGTACAAAAAAGCTACTAATATTAATGAAGAAGAAAAGAGCCATAGAGTGCGAATGTCCTTTGGCAGTGTTATATTTAGTTGCTGCAATAACTCCATATAGATGATTAAAAAAGATGGATCTTTTTTTTTTTATTACTTCCTCTCTTACTTTTTTTGCTTGTACAGATTTACTGGTCATAGTACGTTTGATAATATATTCACTGTATTATCCGGATAGACGTGCTTCAAGATATCTTTAGGTAAGTACATATTTAAATTTATAATTTTAATTTTATTATAATTTTTTTTATAAAAAATTTAAAATTTAAATATTAAAATTAAAAATTATTAATTTAAATATGCGAATTAAACGAGAATATTTACTCAAATGCATAAAAATGCTAATATTATTGGTACAAAAAAGCTACTAATATTAATGACGACTAAGAATCCGTATCACAGACGCAACGGACCTATATAGTTATGATCACAATGTTCCGAACTGATTAAAGCAGACAAGTACAGATTATTTTCTTAGGAAAAAAAAAGGATAAGTAAAGATGCACTTTTTTTTCCTTTTTTTTTTTTTTTTTTGGTTGAAAAGAAGATGAGTACGGCTTAAAAGGAAGGAAAAATTTTGGTTAACATTCGTACTCATCTTTTGTTCTCTTTTTTGAGGGGAGTTAATATTCGTTCTTTATTTTAAACAACTTATGATCTTGTCCGTTCGATTTTATTTGTTTGAAATAGTCAGTACTTTTAATTCTAGGAGTCATGGGATTTATCCCCAATTTCTAGGCATTTTCTTTATATTAAACATGTCTTGTTGTTGGTAGGTGTTTAGTGAGATGATGTTCAATATTATGGCAATCTGTACTATTGGGTGGTTCTTCTTGAAATGTACTTATATCTGTTCTTTATTTTCATTAATTACATCTCATAATAAACTTTTTAAAATTTTTTTTTTCCTTTTACAATTGTGTGTTTATTGTCTTGTGATGATTATCTTTTATGAATTATGGAGCTCTCTATATTTTAATTAAATTATAGTTAAAATGGTTAAAAAATTATTTTAATTAGTAATTTTTTAGTGAATCACTCCAATCGTATTCTCTATTTTAACTAAATATAAATTATTTTAATATTTTATTGAGTTTATAATATAAATAACTTTTTTTTAATTTTTATTTTATGTCAAAACAAATAATAAAAATAGCTAACAACTTCTTGTTAGTTATATTTAATTAGTGAAAAATACTTTAGTTAAAATAGTTATCTAATTAGTTAATAATTATAGTGGAAAAAAGTTAAAAAAAATTTAAATTATTAACTATTTTAATTAAAAATATAAAATAATTAGCATAATTAGATTTTAAGGTGTCAAAGCGCACGTTTAGTAGTGTAACATTGAGGACAAGTGTGCAACCTTTGTTCTTGATCTCATTACGTCGCCATCAGAAAGTTCTTTGTTCGGCTCGAGTACATTGTCAGCTTTGACACAATGTGATTCGATCACGAGAGAAAATCCCCCGATAACGATTATTAACCTTGATATTTGATTTGTATTACTTTTCCTCATTGGATAAAATTGCGAAAAAAATGGCATGCGGAGGTGGCAGAAATTATTACAAGAGTAGGGAACTAAATAATTAAGTAGAACCCCATGATTGAGCCCAAAAAAAAAAAAAAAAAAAAAAAAAAAAAAAAAAAATCCATTATTTCAATCTCATAGTAAACTTTTATTTTTTACTCTTTCTTTTTTTGTTTTTCCGGATAAGATCGATGGTCATAGGTACTTGAAGGGTGGCGTGAGCGGTGATCATATCAGTGTCTGTGTTGGAAGAAAAGCACGCGCAAGTAAAAAAAAGTAGAATTCCATTATTTCAATCTCATAGTAAACTTTTATTTTTTACTCTTTCTTTTTTTGTTTTTCCGGATAAGATCGATGGTCATAGGTACTTGAAGGGTGGCGTGAGCGGTGATCATATCAGTGTCTGTGTTGGAAGAAAAGCACGCGCAAGTAATGGGATTAGAGATAGAGAGCTCAAGTGGGAGCAAGAGCTGGCGTGGATAATGGAGGGACCCACAACGTACACGCGAGTGACACGTGGTTGGGAGAGTCTACATGGGATTATGAGTGAATGAAAATTACTCTAATTACAATTGTCACCGCTAAAATGCATCTCGTGTACGTAGTCTCGTTCACTTTATAAATTTGAGTTTTTAATTAAAGTTGAGATGTGATATTTTTTTTTAGAGCTTTTTACTGTAGAAAAAAAAATTATATATGACATTTTTTTAGAGCTTTTTAGTTGGAGACGTTTGGTTCATAGATTAAAATCATGTGATTAGAACTATTTTTGATTTACGTGTATTTTTTTATGAGAAAAAATACTGTAGTGAACTATGAACCATGATTCAAATCATAGTTTGAATCCTCAAACCAAACGTCCCCTTAAAATTGAAAACTCGAATCGGTGAAATGAATTTAAGTTGAGATGTGATTTTATGTGAGAGTTTTTTACTGTAATAAAAAAAATAAAATGTAACTGTTTATAAGAGTTTTTTACTGTAACAAAATTTATATTATAAAGTTGAATCGATAAAATAAACGGGACCTTCCTTTTTTGCCTTTTTCTCTTCGTATTCTTTCACATCCTACCACCCACAAATACAATGAAAACAATCACAAAGCTGGCTTTTTTGGTACCGTTATATAGTGGTACTACCCGTAGTGGGCATACCATATTCGCATATGAACATTCCACTATCAAGGCCGAAGCCTACCAAGGCAAAAGGAAAGAAAAAATAGTTTTGTTGGGCGTGGGTTTACTCCACTTACCACCACTAGAGATTTCCGGGAAGACCACTTTTCATGTCCTCTTTCCCCGTCATATCTCATCCCCATATTTGTTTTATGGATTATGTCTTTCCTTTTTTTTTTTTTTGCGTGATAAATGTTAGCAAAACGTGTCACAGGCAAAGCGTTTCACCCCAATCCTATTCAAGATTAATGAGCATTAAGTTGATGGTTTGAAATAGTCCTGTAAGGCTCAAATTTGATACTATCCATCTTCCAAACCACTTTAAAATAATACCAATGACACTTAACTACCGTTTTAATGGTCTAATAAATTTGTACGTTGGTACTTCAACCATTTTAATTTTCGTACTGATGATAATTAAGGGTACAAAGCTTCATATTAGACTCAAAAAACCCATTCTCGATTAAGAATGTTCAGGAGCCATTACTAGTTACTAGCAAGTTTGGTTTGATGAAATAACCATTTGAATAGAATGAAAATTCTTAAAATCGAGTTATTTCTATGTTTGGTTAAAAAAAAAAGACTTAGATATAACTATTATTGTGAAATTGTTATTCCATCAAAATAGCTGAATAATCGCTTATAAAATAGAACAATGGATAATCATTCCATTTCAAAATTAATCATTAATTAAAATTGTCTCTCTACATTACCAATCTCAATGTTCTATTATTTACTTCAAATATCCATTTCATTGTAATAAATATGAAAACATTTGATTCTATTTACCCTATCACTGAGAACAGTTGAGATTTTTATGGTAGAATTCTATTGTTGCTTATACATGTGTTATATAATTTACTTTTAATTTTTGGATAAATTATGTTCCTCTACCTTAACATGGCTATTATACGAACTTAATTATTTAGTGTTAGTAACAGATCGTGTAAATTAATTACTTCAAAACACAATTTGCATATAGTTTTAAAGCATAATCAAAGACTAAGCAAAGAGGTATCTTTATCAAATAGTTTTTATTCCATTCCATTTCACCAAACATAATAATTGTGATTACAATACTCATTTTAATATTTGATCAAAAATTAAAATTAATCATTCAATTTATTACTATTCTCATTACATTATATTCCTATTTTGATCACATTTCAATGAAACTTAAATATCGCTTTTAGTTCCTTTGTAAAGAGAGGAGTAATATTCGTTTGCCACATGGCTCTTTATTAGGAATTCCTGTAGCACTTTCTTCCCACGCGTGCTCCGAAATTTGGTCCCTTTTTCTCCCCAACTTCTTCTTAGAAGAATTTCTCGTGCTTTGATGAAATAAAACTTTGTCCTTTTGCCATTTAATTTGTGTTGAACTCATCTGTGACAAATCAACATTCAAAGGTGTTTTTCATTGGCAACTACATATGCATACTTTTCGAGCTTTGTTTTTCGCTGATTCGAATTTAAAATTTGAATTTTGTTATAATAAAAAATTCTTAAAAATAATCACATTTAATTTTTTTACTATAATAAATTACTCTCACATAACATCACATTTTAATTCAAATTAGTGAACTCGAATTTTAGTCTTGCAGTTTTTTTTTTTTTAATTAATTCATCCCGGGCAGCATAAAACTGTACTAAATGTTAAGAGCTGCAAAAACTATTACTAACAAAGTTCTTTCGTAGTAATCAATATATATAACACCAAGCCCAAATTCTCCAATTATAATTATGGAAATTATTTTGTTTCCTCTAGTAACTTGTTAGGGACACAAAGCATAGCACCAAAAGGAAATTGCTTGTTGGGAGGTTGGAACTTGGTTGCGGAAAGCTTTTTCTTGTAACGGGGGACAAGGGGGTGCCAATGAATTTTTTTTTTTTTTTTTTAAATTTTGGAAATCAATCCACAAAGGTGTTTTGGTCTTTGTTCATTGTTAGGGTAGCTTTATTATGGGGGGAAAAAAAAAACCTATCACTATCAGGGCCTTTGTGATGGTTAAAAGGCTTATTCGACCTTTTTATTTAAAATGTCCTTAGCATAAGTCAATTGATTTAATAGTTAAGAATTAAGAAATAAACATAATAGTGGGATTATTGACATTAGTCGCACGCTTTTTCCTGAGTCAAAGCCCGCATCTTTTTCATTCTTTAAGATTTATGAAACAGGTTATGATTCCTCTCAGAGAAAAAAAAAAAAAAAAAAAAAGAGAAGAAAAAAGGTAATGATTAATTAGTGCCATTTTATTCATCGTCTCTTCAATTTTTGGTAATTACTTAATATTGTTTGTGCGCAGGCCTTAGTACTTGCACCATTATTAAGTCTAGATTAACTTGGTACACTTGTTTTTTCAATTTGCCCCGCAATTTTGTGGAAAATGGCTCTTTGTATAGCTTGATACGCATGGCTTATACATACTTAATTTAAAAGAAGATAATCAACTGACATTATTAATCTTTTGCCATCTTAATGCTCAACTAAATGACATTATCCATAACAACAACCACTGGTCACACCATAGATTTGCAAATTAAAAATTCAAAAACCACGTCATAATAAAGTATTCAATCATAAATAGACTCTATAGAGTATATTCACCTGGGCTATTATTTTCTATCAAGACAAAAAGAAAGAGACCTAATTAACTACAGATGTTAGGAATTGCCAATTGCCACTACTTTTTAGTAGTAGCCTGGTACTTTAGCACCTGTAAATTGTGATGCTCTAGCATTTTTTATTTATATAGTCAAACTTTTTAGGTGTCCTTTTTTTTTCTCCTCACTAAGAGTATGCTTGGTAGGAAAGAAAAATAGAATGAAGAAAGAAGGTGGAGAGATTTTGAGAGAGAAAATGGAAATGTAAGTTGTTTGGTAAGAGAGAAAAGAGAAAGGAAGAGAAAATAGAGTGAAAAATAATACATGTGGGTCCCGCTATTTTTCTTCTTTCCACAAGTGGGCAGAAAATGAGATGCAAAATGAGAACAACTAATTAAAGTGAGCAAAGTTACTAAACTACCATTTTCTCCATCAACATCCAAACAAAAAATTTAAGGGTATAAAAGTAATTTACGAGTAAATTTTTTCCTTTCCTCTCAATTTAACTTTCAATACCAAACAAGTGAAGGTAAACTCATTTTCTTTCCATCTTCTCATACCAAACAACATAAAAAAAAAAAATCAATTTCCTTTCTATCATTGTTATTTTCCATCACTTTCATATTTTTTTTTTATCATATTTTCTTTCCTTCCTGCATAATAGTTAGAAGTGAGAAAGTAATATTGTATATCATAAACATATAGACAAATACACGCCCACCCATTTACGTGTACAATACTTGGACCATATTTTCCCTATTTATTTATTTTATACATTTTGTTTTTGGGATAATGCATTTTGGGGACGGTTAGGGACGTCTCTAATTTGATCGTGGGAAGAAACATAATGAAAAACAGAGTTACGAGGAGCAAACATCGTCATTTAGCATGCGGGCAGTAGTGGGGGCACTGCAGCGCCAGTCAGGCAAAATTTGTGCACCTGGGACCCGAGGGACCAGTGCGCCTGCAATGCGGGCGCTCTGGAGTGGTGCCGTGGCACTAGACGCTTTTGGAAAACTGTTTTTTTGGAGATTTTCTTTCCGTTTTCAAAATGAGAAACTTGTTGAACGAATTTTAGGAGACTTGGAGGCTACTCAAAGGGCCTTGGGGTTATTTAAGGGCTAGGAAACATAGAGAAACATTATTATAATCATCATTCTTCAATTGGGATTGTGAGAGAGAACAATTGTATTGGAGAGGACAAGTGAGAGAGAACTGTGAGAGGTTTCTTAGAGAGTACTCTTGTATCATTCTTGTAATCACTTGTGATTGATCATAATAGACGAAAACATCATATTGCAGGACGTAAGATCTCACATTGAGGTTCGAATCTGGATAAATTCCGTGTGTTGATTATTATTCTTCCTTTTCTTTGTTATATTTTCGTAATTATTTTTTACTTTAAATTTCTTGTTTTATTGTTATTTCTCCGCAAACTGTTAATTCGTGTGCTTAAATCTGTGGGTCCTCATCACAGGGACAATTCATGCATGGTGGGATTGGACACACTATAAAATCATAAGATATGCAAAGGCGTGGTGGTGCCTACTGTGTTGCAAGTAGTTAGGTAGTAAATATACATAATTGGCTCTTTTTCCACTCACTGAACACAAGCAAGTTGCAAACGCAAAAGGAAGGATAAAAAAAGAAAAAAAAGGGGGACATAATCCAAAACTAGGATCAACTTTTGGTTGGTGTTGGGGGCAAAAGCTTTTGGTGCTCCAAAATCAGTTTGTGCTCACGATGTTGTCCTTAAAAGTGCAAGGCCATCAAGTGTGATGCCGTCAAGTTGTCGTGCACACGTGCTCTAGGTGCACTTGATCAAAGAGTGACCAAAATGTGTGTCAAACTTGATAAGGTTTTGAGTTTTTCTCATCATCACTTCTCTCCAATCCTCGGACGCCGAGTGAAAAAAGAATTCAATATCGAGTACCAAACACTGAACAACCCGTTATAGTGGAGCATTCCAGGCTGTTTGAGACATTTATCATTGCTATCGTGAACATGTATAGTGTTAGTGAGAGGGAAAAAAACTCAATTTGGCTTCCATGATGTGGACCGTCGCACCATTTTCTAGTGCCTTGTAGGTAAGTATAATATTAAAAACATGCATAGATGCATTCCCCCCCCTCCCAAAAAAAAAAATCCATAGATGAATAAAGATTCAAGTCGGTTTAGTTGATAAATTATCCGTCTTGTAGATTTTGAATTATCATTTTTGCTAAAGTGAGAGAGAGTCTATTAGAAGTCGTACGTGCCTGTTTAGTAAATAGATATGAAAGTTGATGGTTTGAACTTTTAGAGTCCGTTTAGTTAGAGGATTCGTTATCTGATTCGAATCATGGTTCATGATTCGCTACAGTATTTTTTCTCACAAAAAATACACGTAAATTGAAAAATAATTCTAATCTCATGGTTCTAATTCATGAACCAAACGGGCTCTTATAGTTTAAAATAAAAAGTTTAAAACACATTGTTTGAAATTTCGACTCAAAACATTGTAAACAAGGAGGGGTCCAATTCTTAGGTCTTTTTCTATTAAAAACATCAAATTATTAGTTTGAACCAAGCCTAAAACACTTTCAACAAATTCAATCGCCTTGTGATTCAAAACAATAGTACCCAATGTCCAAATAATATGTTTTAGAGAGGATAAAGAATTTATAAATTATTTTTTCCTTTTTACTTCAATCATTAATTTTGGATAAGATAACTAATTTGATCGAGACTGAGAATTACTCCAAGGACGCTCGTTATTATTTTTTTATTTGTTTTTTTTTTTTCAATAAAAACAATTGAAAATTGACACTGATAATTGGTGAGAGAACACAGAGCACAAATCTGGACTTGCAAGAGATGGAATAAGAAATCAACTCATGTGTCCCCTGTTCCTATTCTCTTTTATATCCTTTTAATAATATCACGACACATTAATTAAAATGCTACGTTAGTTAAAATTTCTTATCACATCAATAAAAAAAATAACGACAATAATTTTAATTTTAATTGACAATTAAAATAATTTTAAGACCAATTTAGTTTGATGATTTGAGTTTTTAATTTAAATTGAGATGTGACTTTATGTGAGAATTTTTTACTGTAGTAAAAAAATTAAATGTGATTATTTTTAAAAAAATTTTACTATAACAAAACTCAAATTTTAAACCCAAATAAGTAAAATAAACGGAATTTTAATTGACAATTAAAATAATTTTCATGACAATTATTTTAATTTTAATTAAAATAACTTTAATTGACCTGACATAAGTACACCAAAAGAGGACAAATTAAGTGGGCATCTAAGTGCGATCCACGGAATGGAACAGAGTTCATTTGATAAACGGCACAGAGACTATAAAGCACAACCCAGACTAAGGTTACAAAAAGGATCAAACATTACGTAAAAGGCTAGAAGCAGAGTTTTGTTTGCTCGACACAGCACTGTTTGCATTGAGCAAGGATATGCAGAGCCTTTTCTTTTCCCCCTAATACCATTTATCAATGTTAGAGTTTATACAAATTACAACATCTTGAAAAAAAAAAAAAAAGGTAATTCTAACCAATAACCATCAAAATTTTCCTCGGAAGTTTTTCGGGAGAAAAAAGAATTTCTAAACCAATCCAAACTTCTGGCGCAGAGGAATTGGTAAGAGCATTCTTTGTCTTAAAAGTTAGAATCAAACCAACGCTACACATTTGAGTGCTACAAACTATACTGGAAAGAAGCGAAGAAACAACAGCCGTGTTTAGAATTCATCCCATTTTTGTTTTTTACGTTTTTTAAGAAAAAAAAATAAAAGTATTTCTAAAACGGCGTTTGAAGTAATAAAGATAAAAAATCAAAATAAAAATAATTTTTTGATTTAATTTAAAATGAGAGAAATGAAAAACGATTTTTAATCGTTTTTTATTTTTTATTTTCGTTTTCTCATCTTTCCAGCAGAGAAAGAAAGAAAGACATTAATAAATTTTTTACATTAAAAATAATTTTTTAATAAAACTACCAAATACATTTTTAAAAATAATTTCTATATAAAATTAAAAACGTTTTCATTTATATTTTCATATAAAAAATAAAAATTATTTTAAAATAAATTCTAAACGCCCCAACAAAAAGTAAAAGAACCAAAAGATTACATGGCCCGAACAAAAATTGCTAACGAAACATGTAACATATTACCGTCTTGCCACGGGGACCACATTTCAGCAAAGATCCTGTTGAAAAAAAAAATCACTACACACGTTGTTTGGAAGAAACAAATTTCTATTTTAAACTACTAAGACTTATTCTTTTAGAATAAAATTAAAAAAAAAAATTAACTCAAGTTATAATTTTTTTTAAGTTCATATTTCTTTGTAAAATTTAAATTTAAACTTGAGTTTTAATTTGAATTTGAGATTAAAATCTGAGTTTAAATTTTCTCTTAAACTCAAGTTCTTAAAGTTAAACTCAAGTTAATAAATAATTTTTTTTTATTCTTAAAAACGTCATAACTTTTTTATTTTAATTCCGATTGAGATGATTTTTTTTCCTATGCGTTTACAACAAAAAGAAGAATAAAACCTCACCCATATATCTTATTAAAATTTTTCATCACTATTAAATTTTTATTAAAATACTATATAAATACAAATTCAAGTTTTGATCCACTCAAATACAAACTTAAATAGATTCTCAATTCAAATCATAACTCAAATGTGCACATCTAAACACAAACTCAAATTATAACTCAAAATCTACAATCAAGTCATCATAACTCAAAAATACAACCGAACAAGTCCTAAAGATTCTCAACTCGGTTATCATGACAAGCGGAAAGTGCTCATCTAACTCCGGAGGATGCATAACGACCAAATCAGGCAAATGTGTTGTTGGCCCTTTGCTTGCCTTTCGGATCCCAGTCGAGCATAATTTTGACCTTGATACCAAGTACTCCCTGTTACAATTACAATAGTAAAATTGTAAGAGTGGAGACCATAACTGAACTCAATACAACAAAACAAAGTTGGGGATATAAATTAACCAGGTGATAAAGAAAGACGAGTATTGCAGACCAGTCGAAGAAGTCTACAGCGGAATCAACTTGTTCTTTGACAAGTCGACCAAAGGATATCAGGTATCCATCCCTAAAACTTCATTATTTTGCACACTATGCCCTGAATTTTTCACTTACAATAACCTGTATGAAAATCGAGCGACATATTTTCAGGAATCACGACTTTCCTAGGCCACCAAACATCAACCAAAAAAGCGACAGTGATCGAAAAGTTAAGAAAACAAAAGAGGTAAAAAGATAAAATACCTCACATCTCTTTGCACCACTTTTTTACATAAAATCTTAAGACAACTTGAAGCCCTACAAAAGTCAAAAATTAAAGTTTATATATATCTAAGGAAAAAAATACAATGCTTTAAAGGCACACGAGAAATCACCATCAATAAATATTTGGATATGACCATCAAGTCCATCAAATTTGATCGACCAGTGACTAACATTGGTTAACTACTTATGGATACTAATCGATCAGTGATTGACTACTAAACCAATCAAACAATCACTCATAACCTTTTTTTCTTATAGAAAAAGACATTTTCCGAATTTATCAAAGAACGCCTTTAATCTCCATGGGGATATATCCCAACTACTTATATATAGCATGCCCACTACATATGAGTAACGGGGATAAATTCACGTGGGGATGAATAAAACTGCTCCTTTTTGAAACATGAGACATTTATTAAAACAATGTTCTGAAAAAGGCTTTTTTCCGACATATAACTAGATAAATTATGTGGGATGACTGGTTTTGATCACCTCACCTAATTTCTCTAAAAATTTTAACTCCATACAATTTGACGAGTAAAAAGTATAAACAGCCATCTGAAGTTTGAAAAAAAGAATGCCATTATGCCAATTCCCAAAATTGAAACAAGAACTTAATTCCAACCAACCAAATTCTTTTTTCATTAACTTTTTTTTTGAGCAAACTGGGAATGTTTGAAATAGCAATGCGGAAGGATATTCCAACCAACCTCCAGGCACATTTTAAACGGCACAAGAAGCCTGACAAACTCCATAAAGCGTTAATGTACGCATTGAGATACACCCCACAACGCTCTTGAGGAGAGACGGAGAGGGAATATGGAACTGATATCTCAATGCTTGTAGGGTCAAGCAATTAAACATTTGGCATAAATAAGCATTTAGAAATCAAAACTATGAAGACTTCAATTACATTTCTTGGTTGGCCTAAATAAGCATTTTCATTTCAACAAATTAATGAACTCAACATAGACGGATAGTAATGGCAATCATAAGAAATGTGCGATCCCATCTGAAAAGCAAGGAACATGGACATTATTCCGAAGCAAACAAAATTAAGAATTAAGATGGGAACACAAAATTATCGTCATCCTCAGACACGACATAGGTATTTGCAAATAACCTACTCGCTGTAAAGATGACTTTCTACATAACAAAAAACCTGTCGTTTAAAACCAACAACACACGAAATAAGACCAATAACATATTGCACCAATTTTTCTTCAGTCTATCTGTCTAATTGGTTGGTTCATTTTTCTTATTCGAGCAAATTCCATAGCTTTTAGAAGAAACAAAAAGAGAGAGAAAAATCGATCGAACAACTCTAACCTCATTCAGCTATCCGAAGAACACGCCCTCTCCTATGAACTGTCACAATAGAAGTGAAAATACGTTACAAAAAAATACTCGAATGAGCGGAAAGATCGTGATCAGAATCGCAGTAACAAGAGAGGTACCTTCGGCCTCTTGCTCATCTGAGCCGCTATTGTGTTTCCGGAACGGAGACTCGAAGTATTGATCCGTTTGGTTGAAACCCTAACGATATATTGATATTTACGACGGAAGGGTAGAGGTCGATTTTTAGTGTGTATATATAGTCGAACTTGTCTCATATGTAGTAGTAGGGGATCTAGGAACTTTAAAGGCGCGATCATGTTGGACGGACAGGATGAGGTAATGCAATCTTGTTTATTTAGTGAGTGTTTGGTTCGTCGATTGGGAGATTTAGGAGTTATTTTTTTGGAGTGTGACTTAAGTGTAGTTTTTTAGTTAAATTTGAGTTTAAAGTTGTAACTTAAATAAAGTTAAATAAAATTAGAACTTAAAAGAACGTGAACTTGAATAAAGTTGTAACTTGAGTTTAAACTTTTTCTGAGTTTTATTGTAAAAGAACAACCCTTAAATTCTGGGACTAAAGCTGAATCTGTGTTTGGAAGCCCAAAATGATTATAGTGGGTTAGAATCACAAAGGGTGATTAGGATCATTTGGAGCCCTCATTTTAGAATCAGGCCCCCCTTGATTTTACCGTTTGAAACTCGAGCATGCAGTGAAAACCACTGTGCTCTCTTGCAATAATGCACCCCACCCAACTTCCACCGACCGAGTCCTTCCTCTCCCATGCTTGGGCTGAGAATCTCCAGACTTTTTTCCTCTCGCATGGGTCAGCAGGTTGAGCAGAGAATCTCGCCTTTTTTGGGACTCTCTTCCTCTTCTCCTATTCTACTCTTCTCATCTTCTCTATTACTTGTTTCCAAGTGCCAAAGCGGTCGGCGTTGATGAGAAGTGACCGGAATAAAGGGGTTTTTGTCAACAATCAAAGAAAACTCCACATTCGGTACCAATTTCGCCTATACTACATAAGTAAGGTCATTTCTCGCCTTCACCAGAGAGAGGACAGAAGGTCGTTGAGAATACTAAAAACACCGTCTTCTGCATTTGGAGTGCTGCATGCGTTGTCCTTCATCTCGTCATCAGACTCAAACTCTATAACGGTATGCTCTCCTGACCTTCTGCAATTTTTGTTTTACCATGCAAAGGAGTTGGTTGTGATTTTGGTTTCTGGAGACGTGATAGTTTTTTATTTGGTTGTGATTTTAGTTTTTGGAGACCTGATAGTGTTTTATTTGGTTGTGATTTTAGTTTCTGGAGACCTGATAGTGTTGGACTTGGTTGTGATTTTGGGTTCAATTTTTGGTTAAAGTTTGTTCTTGAATTTGATAATTTTGTCCTGCTTGAGTATGTTAAAGAATAATGTGTCTTCTAAGGAAAAAATAACAAATTGTAAGGCTAAAGATTTGTTGGCGGTAGTCGTTAGGTTCTCAAGATTTGTTGTAATGTTGTTTGTGACTACCAGCCTATGATTTGCCTATTCCAACAAAGTATGCTCCAAACTTTAGAAATGAACTGCTCGGCAACTTCCAACTATAGTTTATAAATGATATATTTTCAACTATAGGTAGCTGATGGTGAATGAAACTTTGGTTTAGTAGTCTGTATTGAAAAATTGAGGATTCTGTTGGAAATTTGGCTGTGTGTGGGGCATATGCCTTCTTTCTCCCCCTATTTTTTCCACTGTGCTTGTTGAGTTAAATATGTTTGTTCTACCACAAAGTAAGTTTCTACAACAAGTAGTTGCGTTTGTAGGTAATTACTTTTTGTAGTCATTCCTTCGTCAAATAGTAAGCGATAATAATTTCATTTCTCTACCAATTGTTCCTCACAGAGTATCTTATTCCCTTGGGGAAAATGATTTTAGTTTAAACCATGCCATATATACAGGAGTTAAAGTTTGTATAGTTTGTTTGTTTGATTTTTTTTTTCTTTATTTGGTGGAAGTAGAGTTTGTATAGATTTGAAGCAAGAAAAAAAAAATCCCCGCGAATTGGTTATTTTATTTATTTTTATGCTTGGAAGCAATATTATTTATTCGGGAGTTTTTTCAGTAGGTATGGTAATTCAAAGAGTTTCTCCAGTAGGGTAGACCTCCTTACCGGTGTCGGTAGGACTTAATTTCTAATTGTTGCATGTAGTATAATGTTAGGAACACTAATTCAAATTTTAACTCTTGTGTACTAACTGACATGACATGTGAGTTGTCATATTTTTATTATTAGATGCAATCTATTATCATTAATTGATATGACAATATTTTAAACATCCACCAATATAAAAATGACAATTTATATGTTACATCAGTTGGTATATAAGAGTTGAGATTTGAATTGGTGTCCGTAGCATTATTTTAAAATCATATTAAATTAAAGTTTCTAATACAAATATAACAGTGGAAAGTAAAAAATTATATTGATAGTTATTTTTTCTGATCCTATTAAAGAAACTCATATCATATTTATTGGCATGCTTAATTGCTCGTGATTATTTTTTTTTTTAATGAAAGTTTGCTTGTAATTATAAGATCTTAAAAACGTGGATAATCAATCTTTTATAGAATATAAGAAAATTATACGAAGTGGTTTCAAGCACAACGTCTTGTGCGTATTATTTCAACCATCAGTTATAGAGTTCCACTCTGCAAGTTAAACAAATGTTGTACAAACACAGTTTTTTTTATTTTATTTTTTTTTTACGAAAATACAGTTATGGTTGTCAAAATTTAATCTATTTCATTAAGTTTTATATACTTTTTATATGATTTTGATGTAATTTAACAAAATTAGGTTGAATCTTGAAAAAAATAAAGTACTTGTCTCATAGTTTGTTTACGCAAACTCTTATTCTAGTAGAACATCAATGAGAAATAGCAAGCTAATTATAATTATTTTGATAAATAAAAATTAATAAAATTCTTCAATTGCCAAAACACATTTCATCATGAGCACCTTAGATCATAACTGAACAAAAATACACACTGCGATTTAATCATTAAAATGGATAAGTTTCCGTACTAAAAAATAAGGGAAAAGTTATCCTATGCATACGTTCAAATGAACTGCAAAGAAATTATCTTCCAACGGATAACATCTTTGTACCTAATTTTGCAATCCTACAAGACCCGAAATAAAGAGATCTCGTTCTGTGAAGCACTCGGTTTGCGCAAAATATGAAAGCTACATTAAAAACTACAACATACAACACTTGTCACCGGCAATATGATTTTCTTTCCCATCCTATTATTCTCATTTCTTTTAAAAAAATAAATAAAAAATAAAAATCTCAAATCCTTTTCATGATTGAACAATTGTATAAGTTTCTAAGCTCCAATTCTTTATCATCCTCTCTGTTGAGAGGCAGCTGCACCTGACAGATTGAAGTGCTAGAAGTCTGAATGATACAGGCAAACCAGGCTTGAATGAGTTATCGGGGTTCGGCACAGAGGACATTCCGGCTTTTCATTGCACCATTCCATAATGCAACTCCTACAAAAAGTTGCAAATCGAACAAGATATGAGATATGACACACAAATAAGCTAACATGTACAGATCTTCATCGTGCAAGAAGAAACAATACCAGCAGAATACATGGCCACAAGGCGTGGCTGTCGGATTCTGACGATTACTCAGACAGAGCGTGCATTTGCTAATGGACTGCATGGTTGACCGAGACCAAGTTAGTCATATTTGAATAATTAGATGATACCAAAAATTGATGTACAGCGTAAGAACAAGACAAGATACTATTTCCAAATTGGAATTCTAACTGCCACCAAATCCCTCACTTCATTTAAGAAAAGAAAAAAGAGAGAATAGTGGGAGAACCAAAACACATACCTCTGAAGATGACGATGCATCATACACCAAACTGCCAGTGTCTGTTGAAACCAAGTTACCTTCCTCATTTATAACAGGCAATCCTCCCCCTGTAAACCCATGACGAAGGAAGACGATCGAGTTAGTGAACTCAAATACAAGAAGAAACTAATTAGTTGAATAACTATCCTGCCAAACTATATATAAAAGAGGTAGTAATCAAAGAATGTATTGGTCACTGCAGCTTCTCCTAGAACAGCTACCAAATTCAAGTCGATATTCTTTCAACATGACATAAAAACAAACAAGGACCGAATCGAAACACAGTGAAGTAATCAAAATACGTATTGAATAATTCTTGATGAAAAGAAAGGAAAAGCAATACAGTTATCAGCAACCTGTTGAAGCTTGGTGGGGACCCAAGGATGTCTGATGAACTGAACGTGCTATTGAGGATAAATTGCTTCGCCGGAGTCCTTCAGCAGCAATGATACATAGCTGAATAAGTAAAAATACTCCCAGAATTTGGTATCTGCATGCAGGGAAATCAGTTAAATGATAATATTATACATGCTGAAAACACACGATTATTGAATGTGAAATGTAATTGGATTTTTGCAGCACAACTGAGGCAATGGAACTCTTAATGCTCAAGTAAATGGAGGAAACTGTTCAAGATCATTAGTGGACAAGGGGCAACCAATAAAACAACAAGAAAGACAAATAGTGGGAAACGGATTATAATCAACTGCTCATTCTGATAAATGGCTCAGATATGAGAACTAGGGTGAAAAACGAACCAGAGGAGTGCCTAAGCCTGCTACATAAATTATTTTCGTTGAGAGGCAACTAAAACTAGCAACAGCTTTCGAAGTTGGAAATTCAAAGTTGTAAGTTTGACACAGATCTCCATAGAAAAGTCGGCAACAACTCTCTGTGATGATACATACCTAGGCCTTTGATTTGATGGCTTCCCAATAAAGACATAACGAATGCCAGCTGCACGTTTTGATATATGATAATAGAGGCCTGCAAAAAAAATTGACCATAACATAATTAAAAATTCTGCCACAACCTTCATTAAGAACTTCATTCACCATCTATGAGCATCTGAGTTAAAAAAAGTACCTTCAAAGTAAAAGAACATGAGGTTTGCACGAATAACTAATTGCAAAAATTCGCGAGCTACAGGAAGCACCTGAACACAATAATAGCATAGATGCATTAGCCACAAAATCATTGAACTTGGTGATCTCAAAGATATTACAACATTAAGGTGCGCAAGAGCAGAATAATTAAGCAGCAGAACATAAATGAATAAAAAGTAGAGCTGGAACCAAATTTACATAACACTTTCGGTAGGCATCAAATTCAAGGCTCGATAAGAGATAACAGCACAATAAGTACCGCAGGCCATCTCTGAACTGCATAGACCCACAATCTATTGATTTTCTGTTTCAACCTTGTCATAGCTGAAACAGGTTGCTCTGATGCAGATGTAGTTGGACTCTCCATCACCACCGAAGAATTAACACGATTGCTTCCAAAAGCATCATCTCCAAATACGTCATCGGACTGCGAATCAGCAAGGACAATGCCACGGGAAGCAACTCTTGAGCTGCCAAAAAGAAATTTCAGACGCCTCTGTAAGGAAACTTTGCTCAACCAATAAATCAAAACAGCTAAAAAGCAAAAGATAGCTCTGTACCTAATTCGCTCCGCAATATAAGGAACCGCCGTCTGATAAACAACGAAAAGAGCACGCCTCGCCGGGGTTGGAGGAAGCTTATAAGGTCCTGCAACCTAAAGAGAAAGCAAGGAAAAGGAAAACGATCATTGACAAAACTCAAGAAAACTCTCAAAAACTCTTCAAAAGAAGAAGAAAGAGGAAAACACAATAATCACTCTACTCTAGTATCAATCATATACAAATCTGAAATGCGCAAATTGAATCTACAAACCTGGGTGATATCACAGTACTCTTCTCCCAAAGTTTGCTGCCCTGAACCAGTTGTCAATACATAATAAAGCATTTGTCCAAGAAGTTTCGTCTACATTTACAAAACCGGGAAAAAAGAGAAGGTTTTCAGCATAGTATTCAATAACAAACCGTACCCATCAGCGATCAATCTATTACTGTGAGAAAGTTAATGGCGAAGAAATCAAAAGGACAAACCTCACTTTGGTATGCGACGGCAATTCTTGTACCTGTAGCAGCAAAACCATAGATTATCGATCAATAAAGAGGTGGAAATTTGGGGGGGAGAAAGAAAAGCAAAAGAGAAAAGAAGAAGAAGAGACCGAAGAGATGGCGAAAAGCGTCGCGACAGGCGTCGTAGACGAAGGAAGCGTACTGGTCGTCCTTCTCGGCGGCTCTCATGATCTCCGGTTGAGCTGCCAGAGGGAACCGCCGTGGAATTGCTGGCTCCGAGCTGCTCGGACCGGCCTCCTCTCCGCCAGACCCAACGGCGTCGTTTCTTCCCGGACCCATCATTCCACGTCTAGGCCCTTTCTCTGCCCTTCTGGGACAAAAACCGAAATCTGTGACTGCAACAGACAGGCTTTAATCTTTTCTTTTTCAAAGGAAAAATGCGAAATACCAATTACCATGGTATTCTTCTATCCTCTGAACTCTGGTGACTGGTGTAAAAGAAAAAAAAAATAAATATAATTATAAATTGTTCCATCGAAAAAAAAACGCCGTTGCCGGGGATCGAACCCGGGTCACCCGCGTGACAGGCGGGAATACTCACCACTATACTACAACGACTTGCTTTGTTTAGTGTTAGTTACATTGAATTATTTAATAATTAGTAATGGGCACGATTGACGATTTTTCTCCATCTCCTATTCCTACCACCATTATATTGCTTATAAGAAACTAGGACTGTACAAAAAAACCGTAAAACCGAAACCGACCGCAACCAACCGAAAAACTGACCGCTCAAAAATCGAAACGGCGGTGCCACGTGGAACCGAACTACTTCGGTTCGGTTAACCGACCGATAACCTTGATTCTCGGTTCGGTTTCAGTTTTGTTGTGGATCTTTCGGTTAAAACCGAACCGACCGAAATTATTAAAATGTTTTCATTTTTTTTAATTTATGCTGTCGTTTTTGATGAGTTGATGTCGTTTTTGAAGGTTGGATGTCGTTTTTTCACTCAGAATCACAAAACCCTCTTTTCTCACGATTCTCATTTCTCTATCTCTCACTCTCTCTGTTTCTCATTCTCAATCTCACCGTCTCACGATTCTCATTTCTCACCCCAGCCCGGCAGCCCCCAGACAGACACCCCCCACCGGCCACCCACCCGGCACCCACACAACCTGCCACCCACCCTCACGCACGCCTCACCTCTCTCACTCTCACCCACCCTCACGAAAGCCCTAGCCGCCGCCTCTCTCCTCCGTCGTCCTCAATCGTATTTCCGCCGCCGCTCGCACGTCCGCATCTCACGGTGAAAGAAGCCCTCGCCGCCAGCCGCCGCTCGCACGTCCGCTTTCGCCAAGCTCGCACGTCCGCCTCCGCCGCCGCTCGCACGTCCGCCTCCGCCAAGCTCCGCCGAGGTTAGGCTTTTGATTCCCCACTTTCTATTTCCATCAATCAAGCTTGGGCAATTGATGATTGGCCGCTGTTTATGTTGGAATGGGCCGAATGATTGCTGTTGATGATTGCTTTGATTTTGGCCGCTGGATTGAAATGTTGGATTGTTGATTGTTGTTTGTTGCTTTTGATTTTGGCCACTGTTGATTGTTGTTTGTTGCTTTTGATTGTTGATTTTGG
Source organism: Morus notabilis (assembly GCF_000414095.1). Classification (NCBI taxonomy): domain Eukaryota; kingdom Viridiplantae; phylum Streptophyta; class Magnoliopsida; order Rosales; family Moraceae; genus Morus; species Morus notabilis. Next base: position 95,418 of record NW_010361555.1, read on the forward strand.
CCGCTGTTGATGATTGCCGCTGTTTGTTGCTTTTATTGCCGCTGAATTTTGTTTGAATGTCGAGCTTTATCCGCCATCTCTACCTGCTTCTCCACATTTTGCATGGGTATGGACGTTATTTTATGCCCTGAAGAAGCATTGATTTTTTATTTGTTGGTTGAATTCTCAGCAATCTCATGCGTGTTTGCTTCGTTTATGGTAGCTTGGTTTGAGTTGTTTGATTTAACCTTCTTGGGTTGCTGAGAAAACGGATATAAATTTTGTGTAGTTAAAGCTTGGTTTAAGCCCATTAAGTGTTTGTTAAAATGCTTATGCGGTGAAAATAAGTATTTTAACTTGGTTGTTTTCTTCACTTCCTTTTCTTACAGAAAAATTAGTGTAAGAAGTGGATGTTTACTTTATTTATATATATATATATATATATATATATACACACACGTAGATAGATGACATGAACCAAGAATAGTTGGTCCCTTTTCTTGTTGGGAGCAACTTCCACTGAGTCACTGATGTTTACGGTTTACCCTTCAATTCAACGCACGTTTGGAGTTTGGACATAATGTTCTTATTGTTCTTATTGTTCAAGTTGTGTTCTTTGGATTTCATGCTTGTTAGTGAAAGTATTATGTACAATTTGAAAAATCTCATGTAGTGAAAGCATGTTGTTTGTGATTGTTTAACTTTTAGCTTAATTCTTTTAGATGTCTTCATCGGAAAAGCAAAAAGAGATAGAGTCTCAATCTAGTCAAAAAGAAACCGAAACTACTGAAACACAAGAGACAACTGAGGAAGAAAGGAAATTTACTAAGAAAAGGAAGAAAGCCCGACAAGTAAGCCCGGTTTGGCAACATTTCACGAAGGATGAAAAAACCAAAAGGGCTACTTACAAGCATTGTGGTGTCACCTATGCCGCTGATTCGAAAAAGAATGGCACATCTACAATGAAAAATCATATAGAAAGTTGCTTGATGAATCCAGAGAGTGAAAACAAACAAAAGACCATCCAATTAAGTAGAAAGATCAGAGCACATGAGGAGGACACTGCTTCTAGTACCATGACACTAAGAGCTTGGTCTAAGGAGGGTTATAAGAGAGTCGTTTCAGAGTATATCGTATTGGATGAGTTACCGTTTCGACACGTGGAAGGTAAAGGGTTTAAGCGCTATTCGGCGTACTTGAATCCTAGAGTGTTTGACATTTCAAGGATAACAATTGCGAGGGATGTTTATCAAATGTTTTTGGAGGAGAAGAAGAAGTTGAAGAAGGTTTTAGGAAAGCAACGGGTGTGTTTGACGACTGATACTTGGACATCAATTCAGAACATCAATTACATGTGTTTGACTGCACATTGGATCGATGAAGATTGGAATATGCAGAAAAGGATAATTAATTTCATCCAAGTTTCGAATCATAAAGGAGAAACAGTTGCACAGGAGATTTTGGTTTGCCTTAATGATTAGGGCATAACTGCATTGTTCACAGTTACAGTGGACAATGCATCATCCAATGATGTGGCTATGGACAGGTTGAAGAGAAAAGTCAAAGATATTCCTAATTTTCTCGTCTTAGATGGCCAGATGATACATATGCGGTGTGTCTGTCACATTCTAAACTTGATTGTTAATGATGGGCTCACGGACTTAGCATATTCTATTGTAAGCATCCGCAATGCAGTTAGGTATGTGAGGTCCTCACCTCAACGCCTCAAGAAGTTTAAGGAGTGCATGAAGGAAGAAAACATCAACTCAACTGCCCTATTGTGTTTGGATGTGAGGACGAGGTGGAACTCTACCTACCTAATGTTGGAGACTTCTTTCAAGTTTGTCCCCGTTTTTGAGAGGTTGTTTTTGGATCAAAACTATTGTGCTTACTTTGATGAACTTATAAAAGACAAAAAGATATAGGGTCCACCAAATGAGACGGATTGGGACAATGCAAGGGTTTTTCTGAGGTTCTTAGGAAAGTTTTACACTTTGACGAAGAAGTTTAATGGTTCATATTATGTCACTTCAAACTTCTATTTCAAAGATATTTGTGCTGTCAAACGAGAGTTGATTAAGTTAGAGGAATGTGTGAATAAGAAATTTGATAAGTATTGGGGAAATGTCGAGAAAATGAATCACATGATGTTTCTTGGCTTGGTTATTGATCCAAGATATAAGTTGAATTATCTTACTATTGCCTTCAAGTGTATCTACAATGATTCGACATCTGTCACGTTGTTAAAAGGGGTTGAGGACACATTGCGTAGATTGTACAAGGAATATCATGATCGGGCTCCTCCTCCACCTTTGGCTCCTCGTCATCCCCCTCCCCCCCTAATTCTACTATTAAGCAACCGTAATTATCACAGTTGGCCAAACCTCGATTTAGGAATACAATGTTAGCTCACTCAGTAGAAACTTATTCTGGTTGTATTTCAAGTCGTTCAACAATTACGGCATCTAGTGAGCCCGCCTCAATGCCGGTTATTGATGATGAGATAGAGGCCATGTTTAGAAAGCAAAAGATGAGTGGGAGTGGTGTAAATGTGCAAAAGAATGATGTGGATAAGTATTTAACTGAGCAATGCGAAGAGCTAGTGGACGACAGTTTTGACATCCTAGATTGGTGGAAAGTAAATGCTCCTAGGTATAAGGTCTTGTCCCAAATTGCTAGAGATGTGCTTGCAGTTCTGGTTTCGACGGTTGCATCTGAATCAGCTTTTTCTACCGGTCGTCGTATTCTTGATCCTTTTAGGAGTTCATTGGCTCCTAGGATGGTCGAAGCACTTATTTGCTTAAAAAGTTGGTTGAACGCGAAGGATGAAGAATATGAACCCGTGGTTCTTAGGCAATATATGGATGAGGTTGAATCTTTTGCAGGTTGCTATCATGTTGTCTCAGGTAATGCTAATCATGATTGTACATACTACACATACTTGATATAATTATATCTTATTTATTCATTTCATGACATATGTAAATTAATTTATAATTTTCTTGTAGATGATGGTGAGGTTGTTTCTACTCCAACGTGTTCAAAGGACGGAAGCGCTCAAGTAAATGATGCGGAATCTTCTAAAAGACCCAAGTAAGATAATTAGAATTATATCTATTTCTTTCTCATTATCTATTCAATTTCATTTACTTAATTCTAATTTTCTATTGTAGCGATGCATATGAAGATATAATGGATTTGGATTTGGATTCGGATGAAGGGGAATAGGAGGTTTATGAGAAATTGGAAATGAACTTCACTATGTTTTTTAATTATGCTTTGGACTTCTTAATTTCTTATGCCAAGTTAATGTTTTTTACACTTTGAACATTAGTATTGTTTGTTGTAACTTTTAAATTTCTACTTTATACTTTAGATTTTGGACATTAGATTTGGATATTTTGTGTTTGTGGTATTATCAATTTGGATGTTGTGCTTTGTATACATTTATTGTGATTACATGCTTGCATACAAGGAATATTGAGTATTTTTTCGCAATTTTTGGTCCAAAAATGCAACTAAATATGCAGGTAACCGGATAGTTAACTGACAGTCACCATCCAGATTACTAAAACCGAAAACCGACCGGAAACCGACCGAAACCGACCGAAAACCGAACATTCGGTTAACCAAACCGATTCGTATTTTCACGGTCGGTTTCGGTTCTCAATTTTTAAAAACTGACAAGGTCGGTTCGGCCACCGAACCGACCAAAACCGACGGTTTTTAACCGCCGAACACCCTTATAAGAAACCCTGCAATCTGGATTAGTGACCGCAGCGCGTTTGTGATTTATGAAGTTTAATTTTAAGAAAATTTCATATTAATATCCTATATTTTAAAAGGTAATAATTTGTTAGTACCTTATCTCTTCGATCATTTTAAATTGAGCTAGTAAGGTTTTAAAATTTTATTTTTTAATATCTTAAAGTTATTTTTTGAATGTAAAATGTTTTTACTCTCTTTAATAATTATATAAAAACTAATAATTTTAAAAAATATAAATATATTAAAACAATAAAAAATCTAAAAAAACTCTCTCAATCTCTCTCCTTCCCCCTAACAAATCTCTAGAACACAGACAATTATGAAGAACAACTCATTAGGGTTGTACATGGGTTGGGTTGGTGTGGGATAGGATTTTTTCTTGCTTCGTCCTAAAGGGTGTGGGTTGCACATATTTAGCCCTAATGATGTTAGAAAAATTTCACAACCCAATGATGTTTAGGTTGAGACGGGGCGGGGTGGGTTGGGTGGTCAGGCTCATCATTCAAAGAATCAAAGTTCAATCAAGAGGCAGAGAGAGTCGATAGGAGAGGCAGAGAGAGCTGAGAGGAGAGGCAAAAAGAAGCCGCCGGTGCTAGAGAGCTTAAGGATCTAGGTCGACTGGTCGAGAAAGGACTGAAGACAGTCTGTGTTTGCGTGTGGAGAGGAGAGTTGCTAGACGAGAGAGAGTAGAGCCTAGGGTTAGAACTTAAAACTTAGAGGACAGGGCCCATACATGTTTGTGTGGGTTAGGTTAGGTTGGGGTATGCGAGATATTATATGTCCAACTCACAAACCACCTCAAACACCTCGGGTCAGACATTTAGTGGGCCGAAAAATAAAAAATAATGCTGCAAGTTGCCTTTTTCAATTTGGGTTGGGGTGAGCTGAGTTGAGTTTGCGGGTTGTTCAAGTTTATGTACAGTCCTACAACTCATACACAAATCTAAAAGAAAATCATATTAAAATCATATTAACCCAAAAAAAAATTAAAATCAAGTCCAAGAATGCAAGAACACCAATAACATCAAGAACTCAAAAAACTTAAAATCCACGATTCGATCAGACGAATAAATTCTAAGACCCAATCAGAAATCCGAAGAAGAATAAGAGAAAAAAGAAATTCATCTGAAATTTTCGTCAACCAAACGAACCATTTCAATTTGAATATCTCCCGTTCATGTTCAAATCGATCAATATCCAAACTGTCCAAGTCCAAATATATAGTATAGTATATATATACATTCAACTAAAAAATCTTCCGTTAAATAGAAACGCAAAGTCTGAAAGGCAAACAAACCACCTAAACCTCTCAAAGGATCTACTTTGTGCCTGAAGATTCTCATCTCCAGTCTCATGTAATCTCCATTAATATTATACTAATAATCTAGTTTCCTCGAGTTATTTTTCATATTCCATGGCTCATGTCTAACATTTATATTTATGGGTTTTCTTTGTTTTTTGTTTTTTTTCGTGATGCTAATTTTTTTTCCAGTTTTGGATTTACCATGTAGGGCCGTGCGTGGTCTGGTTCAAACCGCCGCCGGTCCGGTTCCACGTAAAAAGTAGGAATCGTTTAGAAATGGTTTAAAACCGGATTGGACCGGACTGTTTAGAATATGTATTTATAAAAATAAAAATAGAAAGAAACCCTTTGAAACCTTTTTATCAAAACTACGTAGTTTTAACTCCTTTCTTTTGCTTAGGACTACATATGATTGTTGTTTGTAACTTTTAGAATGCTAATTTTAGAGGATGATATGCATTATGTAACATATGATTTTGTTAATTAAAAAAAAAAAAACACATACTAATGGTCCAAAACGCGGTTTAACCGAACCGGACCATTTGTAAGCGGTCCGATCTCATCTTACTAATGGTCTGGTCCAGTCTAGATTTTTAGAAACCGTTATTAATGGTCAGGTCTGAAAACTTAACGGTTTGAGACCGAACCAGACCGTGAACAATCTTAACCTTATGTGAAGAGAATAAAGTATAGGATGGCTTTGGCATGGACGGCGACGCCTCGTCGCTCTTCCTACGCTTGCCGGGACTACACGAGGTCACGACAATGTCAGAGGATGGGGGTCAAGGTCGCTTGGGTGGGGTCGGGGCTGCGACGAGTTGCAACAAGGTTGGAGAGGGAGGAGAGTGCAATGAAAGTGGGTCGTGCGGGGTGGGTTGGGCTTGCCAGTAGTTGGGTCGCTGAGACTAGGCTCGCCAGAGAGAGAGTTATTCGAGAGAGAAAGAGAGAGGAGAGAGAGATTGTTGAGAGAGGAAGAGAGAGAGAGAAGTTTTTTCAATTTTTAAATGTTTAAAAATTATTAGTTTCTATTTAATTAATGAAGAGTATAAAAATAACATTTTATGTCCCAAAAGAGGACTTTAAAAAACAATTTATTAAAACGCTAGCATACCAATTTAAAATTATTAAAAATATATTATTTTAAAAAATGATTACGCTAAAACACATGGTATATTATATGAAATATTCCTTTTAATTTTGGGAAATAGTAGAAAATATGCTAATATGAAAAACTTAAGAAAGTATATAGGCCAATTTTTAGTTATAAAAATTAATAGGCCATCATTTGTCAAGTTATGGTTCATAACCAGATAAGTTATGAACAAACTTGTCAAGTTATGGTTCATAGCCAGACAAGTTATGAAAAAAAACCGTGAATAACTTGTCAAGTTATGGTTCATAACCAGACAAGTTATGGACGAAAATAATAATTTGACCTATTTATTAATTTATGTAAATTATTAACCTATTAATTTTAATTCATTTCAAGTCTTGGCCTATTTCTCTTTTTCTCTCTTTAATTTTTAATTAGGGCCCAAGTTGGCCTTTGAATTGATTTCCCAAATTTCCAATTGTTCCACGGTCCACAGCAAGAGAGCTAATTGTTTACAAGTAAATGAGCAGTATTAACCAGATAACATTCTTATGGTACATATCCTTGACCTTATCTTATACCAAATAAAAAGGGGTCCTCCAAACACCTACAGTAACTCACAAAACCGTCGAAACTCTCCCAAGCAGGCAGGCCATGGCCGTGTCATCCTCCACAGCAACACTCTACATTGCTCAGAAAGGTTTTCCGCTTCCGACGCCGAGAAATGGCTCCACGTTCTCAAACTCCGTCGCACTTGCATTAAAGCCACGCAGATTTTACATAATCAGAAGCTCCAGTGACGCATCAATCGAGAGTACTACTGCAGAGGAGGCAGAGTCAGATAGCTCCATAGAAGTTCCCGAAGGACATCCATCCCTAATTTCTGCGCTTAACGTTGAAAGGGCTCTCCGTGGCATACGTAACGATCACCACTCTCATTTAATATAAAACTCCAATATCTCTTATGTATTTCTTATTCAAGTATGGATAAATTTCTTTTACCATCAAATTTTAGTGTTTTTTTTTTTAATTTCACTTGAATTTTCTGTACCTTAGGAAACTATTAGAAAAGTAAAGTGGCTTTGAAATGAAACTGAATATAGAGTAGGTTTAGAGTGCAGCAATCACAGATGTAGATTATTATGGAAGGCTTGGACTACCAAGAGGGTGCTCATACGATCAGGTTACAACTCTCTAGGCATATCTCCCATAATTTTCCACCATTTCCCCTTGTTGACCATTTCATTCCTTCTAGCAAAGCAGATTGAAGATTTACACATCTTCCCTCTCTCTGCTCTACTTCCAACTGCAGGTTATTGACGCATACAGAAGCAAGACAGAAGAGCTGAAGAATCAGGGATTTGAGGCCGAAGAACTCGACCAAAAGCTCGAAATGCTAAAAGTTCGTAAACGTCTATTATTATTTTAAAAGTTCTGGCTGGTTTAGAATCATGATTTTTAATTTTATTACAGTGTTTTTCTCTTATAAAAAATTTAAATTTTAAAAATTAAAATCATAAATCATGATTTTAAACCTATAAACCAAACTTCACCTTAATCTTTCAAATTGTCTTCATTTTGCCAGTTTTATTTCTTATTTTTTTTTACTATATGTCAACTTCCTAGCAGCCACATATCCTTTTAACAATATAAGATGATCAACAGGAATCGTACACAATTCTGTCAACCCCGGAAGAAGAATTTATGACTGGAGCTTGGCCAGGAGTGAGAACCCAGACAGATACGCTTGGCCTTACGAGGTTGACAGCACAAAACCCCCACAACAACCTCCGCCTGCACAGGTACTTCCCAGAACAAGTGTTTTTCTCTGTTTGAATTCATGGTTTTGTTTCCTCAAAATTTAATAAGATGGAATACATTTGGTTAACATTTGCATTTGTGCCATCTCTATTTTTTTCCATTTCATTCTAAGGATATTCTAAAGTGAAAGCAAAGCACCCTATTAAACACGTTATAAATGCCGTCTGATTTACTATAGAGTGAAGAATAATGTAAGAGGACTTTTCAGACAACACTGTTAAACACACGGTGTAAATGTCGTCCGAAATAAGATGCCCCACTGTAGAATCCCATTTTCTTATATTTTGTTTTTTTGTTTTTTTTTTTTAAAGAGTTGCGGGGAAAGTATTACCCTCTCTTCTCTGCTTTATAAAATGTTTGAAGTTATTTTTATTTTTATTTTTTACGGTTTTTAAGAAAAAAAAAATAGAAGAAAAAAAATGTTTAGTATAATTAAAGATAAAAAATAGAAATAAAAATAATTTTTTAATTTTATATAAAATGAGAGAGAAATGATCCTTTTTTATTTTTTATTTTTATTTTCTCCTCTCTTAAGTATAGAGAGAGAGATGCATTAATGAATTTTTTCATATGAAAACAATCTCTTTGATAAAATTATCAAATGCATTTTTAAAAATGATTTCTGTTTGAGATTGAAAACGTTTTCATTTCTAATTTTATACAAAAAATAAAATCATTTTAGAACGAGTTCTAAACGCACCCTATTATGTATTTATTGTTATGTGTTATGTTTAAACAATTATTCATAAGATACCTGTTTTTGGGGATTTTTTTGTAGGGGAACAGGTTTCTTTTTAGAGTCTCTTGCAGAAAAAAAAAAAAAAGAAAAGAAAAAACCTAGTCTACTCCTCAAATTAATTTGTCCTTAGATTAGCAAAAAATAATAATAATTTGTCCTTAGTATTCCTCATCTCTTTTTGTATAGGATCTATATAGTCCGTTTTCCTTTTACTGCTCTGATAGTATCAGTACGGTTTCTCACGCTAAGATGGTCTGTCTCTCTTGTGGCAGGAACCTGAGGATGTTGGCCCAACACTATCAGTGGGATACTTCATATTGGGATGGATGCTTGTGTCCTTCGTGTTATCTATTGCCCTTAACCGATAAAAGAATGTCTAAACAAACGGACCTCGACAATAATTCCTTCACAATGACATAATTATTTAAATATTAAAAAGTCAATTCAAGAAAACCCGTCTATCCACTTCAAAACCATTTTGTAATTTTATTTTATTATAAAATTGCCTAAAATCACGTGTGAAAAAGATTCAAATCACATGTACAATCTCAAATGACGTATAATCAATTACATTTTGTTACGTTATTTTATATGAAAAAGTCAATTAAAGAGCAATTCAATTTTTTTAATTAATGTAACATGAGGTCATCTCTAACTCCTTACTTCATTTTAAGTCGCTTTATCTTCAAAAAAAATAATAGTTTCACCCCACCTTTGAGTCGCTTTATCTTTAAAAAATAATAGTTTAACACCACATGAGACCATCACCAACCAAGCGCAAAATGCTGATTTACAGCTTAATTTGCACTCTAATTAGACGCTATTGCGCCATGGCATTTTACCGTTTTCAAAGAACACTGTAGTACCGCGGCATATGCCGTGGTACTGTTCACTCAACGTAATTGCACTATGGTTTTTTTTTTTTTTTTTTTATTATTTCCTAATTTTACCCCAGTTCAAAAACACGATCAAAATGTCTTCTTTTTTTAAACTTAAAAATACAAATCTTTATGCCCGTTTGTTTCCTGTGTTTAAATTCATAGTTTTGATTTTATTACAGTGTTTTTCACTCACAAATAATTTAAATTTTAAATGCTAGAATCAAGAATCATTAATTTGAACGCATGAACCAAACGGCCCTTCATTTTGATAGCCAATTTTTTTAAACGATTTTAGTTTAATTTAAATATTTGTGAAAATGAACTAAATGAATACTTAAATACAAAAATTAAATGACAATGCTAAAAATCCAAAATATCACAATAATTAGAATAAACTTACACTAATATTAAAATAAACTTAACGCATCAATTCAAGATGCAAAGGAAGCGCCAACTCCAGAAGTTGAAACGGCGGTAGATGAAAATACCTGATTATAATAATTCCTTGCAGGCCATAGACAAATCAAGGATAAGGATGCTCACATTGCGCTTCGAAATGCATAAATTGATGACTTCTGAGAGGACTATACTAATTCAAGGGATAATAATTCAGATAATTAAATGACGTTTGGGGATGAATATTTTTTCTGTGTTTATGCTTTATTATTAAATGTAACGTTTAGTTGTTAAAGTTTTAGTTATTGTAAGTTCGTGTTTAAATAATATTATTCATTATTAATTTTACGAATTGGTTAAATAAAATATTATTTTATCACATTAATGTGTATTATATATGTTTATAATTAGATAAATAAATTAATTGTCAATAATTATTATAGTAAGTAAAAAAAAGAAATATAAAAAAGATTATAAAAAAGAATATACCAAGAATGTTTCTTTTAGAGTAAAGTTTAGATCAAATGACTTTGGAGATGAACTTTTTGACTGGTGTGAACTCCAAACTTTACGGTTTGGGAGATTTCCTAAGAACTCCAACCTATTTACTGGAAACTTTACTCTAAAAAAAATTCTCAATATGTTTCTTTTTAGTCCTTTTTTATATTCTTTTTTAATTACAATAATAATTCTCAACAATTAATCTATTTAACCAGTTGTGCACATATAGAGTATAATATATATTAATGTTATAAAATAATATATTATTTAATCATAAAAATAATAAATTAATTATATTAATTAAACGCAAATATTTAGATTAAACCAAAATTATTTTAAAAAAAATTAAAACTTGGGATACCAAAAGAAAAATCTTTATTTTTGATAGCAAAAAGGAAGAAATTTTTATCATCCTTTAAGCTTGGGGTAAAAATTAAACAATAAATAAAATACAAATTGGCTTCTTTTTTAATTAAAGAGCGATATCGCAATTGTGTTGGTGAACAATACCGCAGCATGTCACATTTTGCCGCTGCACAATAGCGCTCTGTTAGAGTGCAAACCAAGCGGCGATTGGAGAAACTCTGATATCGTTGGTTAGACAATAGACACCATTTTATACACTAAAATTGAACGTAGAAGCACATTATATCCTTAATTTAAGTCCTATACTAATCAATAATGAAATTAGAAAGTAACTAATATTCGGCCTTAAATTGGGAAAGACACTTTACCAAATCATTATACAATTCTAGATTTGTGATTTTTTTAATCGGGTTAACTTTTAAATTGTAGGAGAAAAGGCTTTAAAAATGATTTCACAAGGAATAAAAAAACCTTGAGAAACCAAAATTGTTAAAAATATTAGATTCTTAAATTTTTTTTTTTTTTTAAAAACAACTCTACGACAGATCAAATTTTAAAAAATACAAAAAATATCTTTAACAACACCTATGACTAAATGGGAAAAAAAAAATCCTTTTTAAACCAACAAACTTCCATTTTTCTTTTATCTTTTTTTTTTCTTTCATATAAAAAAATTCCATGAACTTTCCACTCCCTAAAAATAGCCTTTGTGTTGAAAGTTGCCCCAAATTTAGTTAAAATGCACCAAAGTTGGTTCTATATTAATAAATAGATTAAAAAAATAACATTAAATACGTGTCGCTTCAATAACGTCCTAAATTGTTTTCTTTAACTTAAAAAAAAAACATGTTTGACAATCTTGTTTTTCATTTATGTTTTTTATCCTAAATGAAAGAAACAAAAATTTCTACTTTAGAAGTAAAGATCGGGACAAGACTTGGACTCATGGTCGGACTCAAGATCAAAGTCAAGGTCGGGATAGGAACCAGGTCAAGATTTGGCAATGAGGTCAAAGTCAGGTGCACTGTGGTGGTAGAGACCGACCCCAAGCCAAACTCTGGTTGTAGGTCGTTCCCCTGTCTTGACCCAAAAGTCAACCACAATCCCGACCCGGACTCCTATCTTGATCCTACCCTTGACCTCAATCTTGATTCCTATTCTAGAACGAGAAATTTTTAATTAATAGTTTCAAAACAATAATTTCAAATGGAATTGAGAAATGGAGAAAAAGTAAGAGAATTAACAAACACAAGAATACCAATGTGTGTTTAGGGGAGGGGGCGACCTTCATATTTTAAAATTGACACAAACTCTCACATTTAACGTTTTTGATCTATTTATTTAACAAAAGGGCAAACTTTGACTTTTTTTTATTTTTTTATTTTTACTTAAGGGATTAAATTTGGTAAAACTTTGGACACAAAGACTTGCTAAAAAGAGAGAGAAGTTCAGGGAAAAAAGGAAAAGAAAGAAAAAGTGAGCCACGAAGGCCCGTCCCCTCCTTAAAGCACCACTTTCTCTCGTCTCAAGTACCCCAACCACCGCAAAAGTTTTCCAACTCCAAGATCTAAATGTACGACGACCTCCATAAACTCAAGGTCCTCCCCAACGCTTCCGAGCTTTACCTAAACCTCGACAATCTCAGAATTCCTTCAACGCTTAACCTTCTTGCACCCAACAACATTGATGAGGATTTTGACATAAAAAGGGGGTCGGGCGAGCCCTATGGGAAAAGCGGGAGGCATTGTTGTCAAAGAGGACGGAGCGTGCCAGGCTTGGAAGCAAAAATGGAACTAAAGAAAAAGGGTGTAAGAGGGCCAGCAAGTGTTTCTAAAGGAACTTAGAAGGGCAACAACCAATTGCCTTTGCTATTCATGCCAGGGCTCGCTTGCACTTTTTTCTTTTAAAAAATGCAAAAGTATTAATTTATGAAAATTGCTGAAATTATCCCTAGAGTGTATTAAGTTTAAATTTTTAATATTAATTAAAAATAAGAGGTAAAAATCTAAACACATGCAAATGATGTCTTTTTTTTCCCTATAAACATTCTTCCCAATGTTAAAGTTACAGTTAAAGATTGTTTTTTTAATCTTTTTTTTTTATTTTAAAAAGAGAGAGAATGCTTTCTTTATGCGTAAAAAGTCATAATAGAATTTTTCAAAGGAAAAAAATAACGGCAACGCTAATTTTTGTTTTTAAATATGATTCTAAATTTTCTAATCAAGACAAAAAAAAAAATGTGTGCAATACCTATAAGAATAGGTACTCTACCCAAAATTCTATCCTTTTTTACATTTCTGATTTCTGTTTTTGGGTTATATTACGTGTGTTGTATGCCTCCATTTTTCCCGCCTTCTCCACAGGAAATCCCGCGCCTTCACATGGTCACATCCCTTTTATCGCCTTCCACCGACAACGCACATCATCTGTTTCACTTGTGCCACCGCCAACTACAACCAACAATTGCCACAGCCACAAAATCCTACACCAGTCGACTATCTATCACCATAAAATTCTGGGTAATACTGGCGTAATTAGTCCCCCAAACTGTGTAAGCGACAAGTAAATCCCTAAACTTTTAATTTTGACAATTAAATCCTAAACTCTTGATTTAGTGACAAATATTGGCGTCATTATCACCCCCAAACTTTTTCGGTTTTACGCTTTTTAAGTGTCCTGGGTTTTATCAAAAACTTGGTATGGTAGTTCAGAAAGAGAGAGAAAGAACTTGTTTCTTTGTTTCTTTTTTTTTTCCCCTCTTTCTTTTTATAGGAACTTAGTAAGTTCCATAAAAACTGACATATGGGGCACGTGATCTATTCCCTCAGATTTTTTAGGGACGTTATCAATTAGACTAGATTTGTCACTCAATTAGGAGTTGGAGACTTAATTGCCAAATTTAAAGTTTGGGAACCAATCGCGCCAATTACCGAAATTTGAATTCGCCTTGAAGCTCTCTTCTTAATCTCTCCCTCTATCACTAATTTGATCAGTAAAATTTCAATTGGGTCTCTGACTCTCCCTGCCCCTTCCTCTCTCCTACTCCAATCTACTTTTAGCAGATCCGAGGGTCTAATAAGAAAATGTGTGTGCGCGTGTGTGGAAAGAAACATACCTTCAACTTACAACGATCTCTGCAGAAAGATGTTCACAGCATAAACAATCGCTGCACAAAACTTCTTTGCTAGCGTCCGCATCTTATGCTAAAAGAGTGAAGAAGGGTAAGTTAGCAGATATTAAAAGAAAATACTTATTGTCCAAATGCCGCTGAACTAGATCTGTATCATCAACAAAACCAACAGAGAATTATCCCATCAGATAAGAACCAAGTCTTAATTGTGTCAAAAATAAAAAGTCCATCCCTTTCTATCATAAAGAGGTAAAAAATATTAGAGCTAAAAAGAACAAAACCTGTACAGATACCTATACACTCTTTTTATTTCGCAAAAAAGAGTACCAGCGAGACCAGCAAGTATGTAAGTGTGCTTCATGTACACTCATTACCTCGGGGATCAGCCCCTTGCCTCCTTCAGTGTCCCTTTTTCCGCTTATAGTACCGATATTCTTCTGCACCATCCTCATCTGATCCACTGACCATTTGCCACCTGCTGTGACTTGGCTCAATATTGTTACTCTCCGAATTGTGCTTGGAGTGTTTGGAACTTTGACTGGGTTCTTTTTTTTGCTTCCTCTGTTCACCTGAAGTGGCGTCTTCCAAGTCGGATTCTGCGAAGTGGTGTTTTTTATTGTGCCTTCTGATACCATGCTCAACTCTCTTTCTACCAGAGTCATTTTCATTTCTAGCTCGAGGGTGATGCTGACAAAAATCGTGCTCCTTTTTTCCATCTTGCTTTTTGTAGCTTTTATGATGGTGCCTTTTCCTCTCATCGCTGTGACAACCGGAGCTGCATGGCAGATCGTCCACTTCAGAATTTGGTCTCTCTGGGCGATGATTCTGCTTCTGATCTCTAGGAGAAATCTTCTGAGGATATCCATCTGCCAAGTGAATGTCATCGTCTCTGTGGCTGTAATGATTACTTTTCTTCTGGGACCTTTGTGTAGAACTGTCATCAGAGTAGCTTCGACTCCTTTCCTTGCTTATATGACCTTTGAGATCATACGATGTTTCCTTCTCAGCAACAAAGCACACCTTGTTAAAATCTCCATTTTCGTCATCCGCAAGCCACGGTTCTCTGGGAAAAAGTAGTACCATAATACTTGCATATTGAATCAATTGACAAATTTCCAGAAAAAGTAGCTAAGACAGGACAGATATTTACCGTTAATCGAAGGCATGTTAATTAGTGTTTACTATAGTTTTGAGAGATATTTTAGAAGCAGGACTCATAATTGCAAAGGGAATGTTTGATTTATTGTTGCTTGATGTTATCAAAGACTTACCTCCTAAAATTCTGGTTCCAAAGCTTTCGTCTCTTTTCACGTTCTTGAACATCCAAAAACTCTGAATGACTTGCATAATTGTCTTCACTAGTTCCCAATGGAGGTCCTACTTCTCCCACTCTCATGCATCTGCTGCAAAATCAATGGGGAGGAAATTTATATGACGTTATTGAAAAAGCCAGTTATTAAATGGAAAACAGCAACATCTTACAAACAGCAATAAGCAGATAAAAACTTACCCAAGGGCTCGCATGGGGTGATACATTGATGACATATAGGAAGGAACAGGAAAAGGAGCAGCTGGAGGTATCCCTGTATTAAAGGGTATCATCCCACAGTTGCCATAGAGACTTCCATAGGGCCTGACATGTGGCATGGGAGGCGCACCCCAAAATGGCATAAAACCTGACATAGACCTTGGGAAAATAGCATTTCCTGCAATCTCCAATGTAGGCAAGCATCAACAAAAAATTTTTCCACAATACATATGAGATTTGCAAGAAAGGGAACAACCGAATACCTGTCTGAGGCATAGGACGTGGACTTAAAGCAGCTGGGCAATCTCTAACAAAATGATCTGGAGAACCACACATGTAGCATCTTCGGGCACCCTGATTTCATAAAAATGGGTTCGGATAAGTTTCAGATGGAGCTAAAAAAATGTCACACATGAATTATCCACTCTGTCTTATTTTCTCCCAGTCATCTCATTTATTGCTAAAACATTGCAAGAAAATACGAAACTTGATAGAACATGTCAACTAAAGAAACATAACAGAAATCATGAACCAAGGTAACACCAATGTGTTCCCACATGATTTACTAAAACAATATGTTATAAGACTTAATTGCAGGAATGAGTTTCACTAAATATGTTACCAACGCATACCTTCTTATGCCTTCCAGGGTCTACAAAGTTCTTATGTCCACCTGAAAAGTTCAAGGTCAATACAATAGATAATAGATTATGTAGATTCTCTCTTTGTATTACAAATATAGATCTTACCTTTATTATCAACCAGGTCTTCCCTCTTTTTCTTCACTGTAGATTCAGCTGTAGTGTCATCAGAAACAAAATGAAAGGTTAAGAGTTCCGAAAAAAATCTGATAAAGATACGCATACCTATATGAGACTTCTAAAGAGGAAGAAAGTTCTGATATACTACAATCATTAAGTGTTAAAAGATGGCACTTAAATGCTGCATATGAAAACAAATGCAAGTGCAAATAACACATTAATTAAAAAAAGTCTAATAACAAAGTAACCAGCAAACTCTATTAGATGATACCTTCCCCACGCATGGGTTGGCTTTCCCCTTGGAAATCATCACAATCCACCAAGTCCCCAGGTCGAATTTTGTCTATTTGCTTCCTCTTGTGTGAGAGAAAATTATTGGCATTCAATGCATTCACTTTAAATGGTGATTTACAAGGCGATTCCACCATCACATGATTAGAACCCCTCCCAGTTTCGGAGGGAGAATGAGGCAGCTCTGGCGCTCTTTGGAAGACAGACATACCACAAGAGATATCTTTTCCTTGAATTCCAGATTCCCCATCTGTTTATGGAAAGTTAATAGTAAATCACCAACTTGTGAGTCCAATTTAGGCAGTTGCAGATATCACAACAGGTATAAGATACGAACCTGGGGCATATTGCTGACAATCATTGCCCAACCCATGGGTTAAAGTCTGAGATTCAAGAAAATGCTCGATTGCTTGTCTAAGAGACACATTTGGTAACAGATCTTCTATTCGGCATTTGGCCGAAAAGCACTTAGGACACCTTGCGTTTTCAAGCAGCACTTGATGGATGCCTGAATCCAAACAGATTAAAATCAGGATGATGACAGTAGAGATGACTTAGCGGGCAATTCCAGTTTCATAATTATTTTCAATACTGGCAGGTGAAGAAAATTTATAATGTGTGCATCAATCTAAATATCCCAAGCTCGTGAAAAACATAAATACACTTACATTTCTGACAAAAACTATGCTGGCAGCAAGGAATCATCACAGCTTCCTTGAAAAATGAGTTGCAGATGGAGCATTTAAGCTCTGGTGGCAAATTGTCATTTTGCAATGTTGTAGCCTTAGCATCTTCCACCCTTGAATTTCCAGACATCTCAAGCATTCAGATTGTTGGGGGGTGGCGAAAGACCAGGAAAACAGTTAAAAGACACAATGAGTAAAACTTATAGCCTACCGTTTCATCTCCTCTTGAACTTTGAGCTCCAATTTCTTGTGAAATAACTCCTCTTCCACTCCATCACAGGCTGGACCTAAAATCAATTTACAGAACAATAAAATTATTTTGCTAGATCATGGATAAAGATTTCCAAACTAATAATAGAAACAATACATACGCCCTGGAATAGAATCACTAATGTCACTTGTCTCAAACTTTTGGCATCCTTCCACTGCAGGCTCTAAACCTCTGAATGCACATAAGCAGATTATAAATAAGAAAATTAAACATTCTTAAAAGATACGCATTAACAAATCAAAAGAACCCAAAAAAAAAATTCATACTTTGCTGCAACGCCAGTGTTCGGGGAAACACCATCGATCAACGTTTTTTTATCCACATCAAGATTCAAACTAGATAGGGTTGCCTCGGGAACAGGATACAAGTCCCCCCCAAAATCATCGAAGTCAATTGTTTCAATGTTCTGTAAAGTAAACAAGCGACACCAACACCAAATATGTTAAGAAGATCGAAAGTAAGCAGCAGGTTCACTTGAAGTTGCAGTGGAAAATGAAAAGGCGCACACTTCTTATATTAAGAGGCATTATGTACATATAAAACAGAATTAATGGTATACTCTAGAAAATTCCAAAGATAGCACAAGAGACCTAACTCCTAAGTTTCCACTTAGCTTGAAAGTGCAAAATAAACCAAAATTCCAAGTTTACCAACATACCAGTGAAACAGATGGATCGCGATTCGCGATTTCCTTCATCCGGAGATTCTCATTTACGTTGGAAAGAGGCCTGGCAATTGTAATGTTATAATATATGAGAAATTACATTATCTTTAACTATCATCATCAAAGCACACACATCATACCAGTCACATTTATACGTAGATAATAGAATTTTATTCTTCCTTCCCTCAAGAATTAATTATAAGTAGATGAAAAATATTATAAGCTCCAAAATTATAAACATTTATAAGTTTTTTTCCCTACATATTCGCTTGCACTGA